>NW_028320961.1:0-22378 GCF_062004578.1 Staurois parvus
CACATATACACACACACACACACACACACCACCATTTGTAAATACTTTAACTTTCACGCAAACCAATTAATTGACACGTATTGGGATTTTTTTTTTTTTTTTTTTAGCAAAGACATGTAGCAGAATACATTTTGGTGTAAATTTATGACGAAATTTGATTTTCTTTTTCTGGACATGTTTAACCACTTGCCTACCAGGCACTTATACCCCCTTCTTTACCAGGCCAATTTTCAGCTTTCAGCGCTGCCGCACTTTGATTGACAATTGCGCGGTCATGCAACATTGTACCCATATGAAATTTTGATCATTTTTTTCTCACAAATAGAGCTTTCTTTTGGTGGTATTTAATCGCCACTGGGCGCTTTACTTTTTGCGCTAAAAATAAAAAAAGTGTAAAAAATTTGAACAAAAAAAAAAAAAGTTTCTTTGTTTCTATTATACAATTTTTCAAACAGGTATTTTTTCTCCTTCACTGATGTGCATTGATGAGGCAGCACTGATGGGCACTGATAGGCAGCACTAATGAGGTGGCACGAATAGGCGGCACTGATAGACAGCACTAATGAGGTGTCACGGATAGGCGGCACTAATATGCAGCACTGATAGGCGGCACTGATAGGTGACACTAATGATGAGTACTGATAGACGGCACTGACTGGCATCACTGCTGGGCACTGACTGGCGGCACTGACTGGCACAACCCCTGGGCACTGACTGGTGGCACTGACTGGCAGCACTGCTGGGCTGCACTGGTGGGTGGGCACAGGCGGTGGGCACTGCAGAGTGGCACAGGTGGGTGCACTGCTGGGCACAGGTGGGCGGAGCTAGTGGGCGCACTGCTGGGCACAGGTGGGCGGAACTTGCAGGCGGCACTGCTGGGCACCGATCCTCGCTCTGACAACTGCCGGTTCTCAGCAGTACTTTCCTCACAATCTGACAGCGTGAGGAAAGTGCAGCCGAGAACCGGCACTTGCATTTTCCTCTGATCAGCGTGTCATTGGACACCGCTGATCACGTGGTAAAAGGCCGCTACAATTGGCCTTTTACCACATCACGTGATCAGCTGTCTCCGTAGGACACGGAGATCGCCGGGTGCGCGCCCCCTGGGGCGCGCAGGAGAGCGCGTTCTGGGAGGACGTCATATGACGTCCACCCAGAACTGGCCGGCCGCATTGCAGCCGTCATTCGGCTATCTGCGGTCGGCTACTGGTTAATAGCAAAAGTCAAAAATATCGTTTTGTCAAAATGGTCGTTCTTTGTTTTTCATATAGGCAAACTTCCCCCCCCCCCCCCCCCCCCCCATAATGGATAGAGTAAGGGACAGTTATAACTTGTCAGATTTTTTTTTTTTTTCTTTCGCCATCTGTGTCCCATTGGGGAGATTTCCCTTCACTTCCTGTCCCATAGCCAAACAGGAAGTCCCTGCAAATTGAGGGAATTCCTTGAGGACCCCCAGGTCACCAGAACTAGTGTCCCCATTGACAGATTTCACAATTACTTTTCTGGGGACAACTCAAAATTTGGGATTTTCTTCTTTTACTTTAATTTTCAATGAGGATTGTAAACAGGACAAATAAAGAGAGAGTGAATCTCCCTAATAGGGGCATAGGCGGCAATAAAAACCAAGTAGGTGTTTTAATCCCTCTCCACTCTATGGCACAAAAAAAAAAAGTTACTAAAAAAGGCACAATTTTTTTTTTAGTTTTGGACAAACACTTTTGCATTGCACATCAACATGCATTTCCACTACTTTTAATGGGGGAAAAAAATGCAAAAGGTGCATTTCCAGCATAAATTTATCTTTTTTAAAAGAAAAATGGAAAAAAAAGCCAATATAGAATCGATACAATACACCCAACCCCCCCCCCCCCCCCCCAGGAACATTTACTTCCTTGAATCCATCTGTCTTTAGCACAGGCATGCAGATAGAAGGGTTAGTTGAGAAAAAAACCCTCCTCCCCACCTGAAGACTCCTGGGACGTATGATAAGAAGTAACTGAAGAAACGTAAAAAAAATAAAAGGAAGGTTCCTATCTATTTACTAATACTAGCAGTATAGAGATTAAAAAAAGTGAAATTCCACTTTAAAAAAAACACGCAAAGTTTAGCTAGGGAATAAAAAGAAAGTGACAAAGCAGTTGTGAATTATCCTCGAGTTTGCTTAGTTAACATACTTCGAGATTACAATCCAAAATCTGCAAGTCAATCTGCTCTTTTTTCCTTTTTAGCTGCCAAGACAATATGCAGAGCCAAAGTGAAGTGACATACAGCCCGTTCTGGCAGGCTTCTTCCTAGCTAGGCGCTTTTTTAGAAATTAATTCTTTAATGGTTTGAACAAACGGATTCAAAAAAATTTCCTCTGCAGCGCACATTCTATTGTTCGAGCCACATTCAGCACAAATGCTTCCTGAGCCGCACAATATTTACTCTTTTTTTTTTTTTTTTTTTAAATGCTACAAAAACAAAAAAGGTCAAGTAAAAGTGGCACTTGATTTGGCTATCTTTATACACAAATATTCACAAAGCAAGTATATAATCAAACCAAAAACACTGAAATGTGAAATAGAGCGCCAAGTTCGCACATCGCTGAGCAAAGTCGCAGAATCGTTTTCAGTGTCTGATGAGGAATTTCCCCCACGAATCATTATCACTCAATTCTGCAAGTGGTTCTGATTTACTATCGCTGTTCTCTAGCCGGTCTAAAACCGATTTTGACCTAAAGGGACGCTTTTTGGACGCCATGGACGTTTCTCAGTTTCCAGGCAGAAAGAACAGTAAAAATGCAGGCAGGGCGCCGGACAAAGCACTCGGGACAAAATGTATGTGAAATGGTTTGATACAGGAATGTTATACTATGTGATTTTAGTGTATTTAGTGAATGTCACTTTTTAACATTTTTAATTTCCCGCCATTCCGTCCCCCGTACATCCCGACGTCGCAGGGAACGGAACCTGGAAGACAGATGCCGGCATCCGCCGGAGGACATTACAGGGGACACTGCAGGAGGGACATCGCGGGAGCGCAGGACAAGGTAAGAGAAGAAGAGATCCCGGAGCAGCGCTGCAGTGTATTCCCGAGTGTAGCTCGGGGTTACCGCTTGTGGTGAGAAACTTTACCCCGAGCTACACTCGGGAATACCGCCAGGGGAGGTTAAAGAGGGGCTCCAGTCTCCCCCACATAAAAAAAAATTAAAAGTCAGCAGCAAAAATACTGTAGATGCTGACTTTTAATATTAGGACACTTACTAGTCCAGGGGTCCAGCATTGCCCTCACCCCAGCCAATTCTTTAATCAGCTTCGGGTGCAGGCACTGGTATCTTAGGTAAAGGAAATGGGTGTGAGTCACCACAAGTAATACTCACAGGATTTGTACCGCATTTCTGCGCGGTGCGATTTGAGCCTTACATTTTGTATGGCTTGAATCGCATCCTCATCAAAAAGGAGCAGGACCCTTTTTTTTTTTTTTACCCACACCTGAATCAAACCCCATGGATGTTCTCACCCATGCGATGCAATTTCTGGCAATTGCATTACCTTTTGCAATATGTTTCGGGGTGTCATTAACTTAACATTGCATTCGCACTAGATAGTATGAACGCCATGCAATGGCAGTGAGGTAAACGCACAGGATTCGCAGCGTTCCGCATCAGTGTGAATCCGGTCTCAAGCAACAAACCTGGACTACTCCTAACATGTAGAGAAGTCAGTGTCGGTAAGGAGCCGTTTCAGATGACTGCTTGTGTTTTCTAAATTGCACAAGTGACAGAAGGTAAAAAGGTTCCTAAGAGGTGCACACAGCCCAGTAAAAGGATCCAGGCGATGGTTCTGAACAGCTCATGTGACCACCGTGTCACACAGCTCTGCAGTTACAAGAGCTTCTGCTCCAAGCGATGATTATTGCATAGACAAGCATTGCAAAAATCATTTTACAGCCACTCCGGTCAGCTTTTTGTGGCAAAGAGAACAAAACCTTTACCTGGTGTGCGCAGTAAGGGATTTTTTTTGCTAGAAAATGACTCAGTTCCCTCAAATATTATATTTTTAGAGTAACTTCACTTTTGTTAAGGAAAAAAATTATTCTTCTTTGGGAATGACATTTTTGTTGCAGGGGGTTCCAAAAATCTGACTTCAGCACAGACATCTGGGAAAATCAGTGAGCCAATCACACAAGCAGAAAAAGGACATAGCTGGCATATTGCACTGCATTTTACAGAAAATTAAAGCATTGCAGATTGGAAAGGTAAGGCCATTTTTAACAACATTCAATCACAATAGGACATGTTTTGCAATTTTAGGCGCTATATTTTTTTTTTTTTTGTATTAGCCATTTTTTCCCCATTAAAGTGAAGCTACCATTTAAGCAGAGGCCCTAGAGAATAAAATGGTGGATGCAATTTATGTCACAGCATTTGCGCAGCAGTTTTTCAAACACCGTTTTTTTTTTTTAAACACATACTGTAATAAAATTTCAATGAACACAAAACACAATGCCCAATTTTTGGGTAAAATATAAAATGATGTTACACTAAGTAAACAGATACCAAACATGTCACGCTTTAAGCCCACGAAACAGCCAAATTACGGTACTTAAAAATCTCCATTAGTGACGCTTTCAACTGGTAACCTGTAAAGGCTTCTAGAGTTCCACAGGAGGTCTGGTGCTAGAATGGTTTGCTCTGAGGTTAGTGGCAATATCTTACATGTGTGGTGCAATTGTTTAAATATGAGTGCGGGACGTATGCATGCATTCATGTGTGAGCAGGGGAAGTGAGGGGGCGGTACATTTTTTCTTGTTATTTTTCATATTTTATTATTATAATACAGGACTTATATAGCGCCGACAGTTTGCTCAGCGCTTTACATTATGGAGGGAGACAATACAGCAACAATACAGTTCAATACAAGAGGGATTAGAGCGCCCTGATCCTTGGAGCTTACAATCTAGGAGGGAGGGGATAGTGGTACAAGAGGTAATTAGCTGTGGGGGATGGAGTGGTAGGTAGAGTAGAGGATTCCAGTGTTCGCTGAGGGCGGGGTAGGCTTCCCTCAAGATATGGGTTTTCAGAGTGCGCCTAAATGTGAGCAGAGTAGGCGATAGCCTGATAAATTGGGGTAGGGAGTTCCAGAGGATGGGTGAAGCCCTTGAGAAATCCTGGAGACGGGCATGGAAGGAGGAGACAAGGGAGCTAGAGAGTAGGAGGTCGTGCGAGGAGCAGAGAGGACGGTTTGGGTGATATTTGGAGACAAGATCGGTGATGTAGTTAGGGGCAGAGTTATGAACGGCTTTATACGTCAGTGTTTTGAATTTTATCCGTTGGGCAATTGGAAGGCAGTGGAGAGATTGGCAGAGAGGGGTGGAGGACACCGAGTGGAGGCCAGTGGAGGGATTGGCAGAGAGGGGTGGAGGACACTGAGCGGAGTCCAGTGGAGGGATTGGCAGAGAGGGGTGGAGGACACTGAGTGGAGTCCAGTGGAGGGATTGGCAGAGAGGGATGGAGGACACTGAGTGGAGGTCAGTAAAAGGGTTTGGCAGAGGGGGGTGGAGGACACTGAGTGAAGTCCAGTGGAGGGATTGGCAGAGAGGGGTGGAGGACACTGAGTGGAGGCCAGTGGAGGGATTGGCAGAGAGGGGTGGAGGGATTGGCAGAGAGGGGTGGAGGACACTGAGTGGAGGCCAGTGGAGGGATTGGCAGAGAGGGGTGGAGGACACCGAGTGGAGGCCAGTGGAGGGATTGGCAGAGAGGGGTGGAGGACACTGAGTGGAGTCCAGTGGAGGGATTGGCAGAGAGGGATGGAGGACACTGAGTGGAGTCCAGTAAAGGGATTGGCAGAGAGGGGTGGAGGACACTGAGTGGAGGCCAGTGGAGGGATTGGCAGAGAGGGGTGGAGGGATTGGCAGAGAGGGGTGGAGGACACTGAGTGGAGGCCAGTGGAGGGATTGGCAGAGGGGGGTGGAGGGATTGGCAGAGGGGGGTGGAGGACACTGAGTGGAGTCCAGTGGAGGGATTGGCAGAGAGGGGTGGAGGACACTGAGTGTAGGCCAGTGGAGGGATTGGCAGAGAGGGGTGGAGGGATTGGCAGAGGGGGGTGGAGGACACTGAGTGGAGGCCAGTGGAGGGATTGGCAGAGGGGGGTGGAGGGATTGGCAGAGGGGGGTGGAGGACACTGAGTGGAGTCCAGTGGAGGGATTGGCAGAGAGGGGTGGAGGAGACTGAGTGGAGTCCAGTGGAGGGATTGGCAGAGAGGGGTGGAGGACACTGAGTGGAGGCCAGTGGAGGGATTGGCAGAGGGGGGTGGAGGGATTGGCAGAGAGAGATGGAGGACACTGAGTGGAGTCCAGTGGAGGGATTGGCAGAGGGGGGTGGAGGACACTGAGTGGAGTCCAGTGGAGGGATTGGCAGAGGGGGGTGGAGGAGACTGAGTGGAGTCCAGTGGAGGGATTGGCAGAGAGGGATGGAGGACACTGAGTGGAGCCCAGTGGAGGGATTGGCAGAGAGGGGTGGCAGATACAGAACGGTTAGTAAGGTGGATGAGTCTGGCAGCAGCATTCATGATAGACTGAAGTGGGGATAGCCTGCGATGAGGTTGGCCAATGAGGAGGGAGTTACAGTAGTCAAAGCGCGATATAATAAAGGGAGTGAATGAGTTGCTTAGTGGTTTCGGAGGTTAGAAACGGTTGCATCTTGGAGATGTTGTGGAGGTGAAGTCTACATGAGTTTGTCAGGGATTGGACCTTATTTTTTAATCTTTTTTTCTGCCATCACAAGGGATGAACAACATCCCTTGTGATAACAAGGGACATGACCGGTCCTCTTTATGTAGAGATCTGTGATCTATTAGACTCCAGACCCATCCTCTTGCCTCCAAAGCATCTCAAACAGATCGGTTTGATCAGATGTTTGTTCAAGCCGGTAATGGCTTGTTTACATGAGACGGGAAGTGACAAAATCCTCACACACTGGGAGGTACATGCATTCCTCTCGCTGTGTCTCAGGAACAGGATACTGATGCCACCTATAAAACGAATCCAGTAGCTTCTCAGCGCTAGGATTACTTTTCCATTGAAGGGAATCACTGGCCTTAAAATTATCTCGGTTATCAATGCAGCTGCTTGGCAAGTAGTTAAAGACATCTGCAGCTCAATGGTTACCACAACACCATATTTTCTACCCAGAACAGCTACGGATCACAGAATAAAGCCATAAACCAGCATTTTGTTCAGAACTGGGAAACGTGAAAGCAGATTTGTCGAGATGCAGCCTGAAAAATCCCCAGAGTGGGATTTACAGTAAAGAAAAGGTATAGGTAGCGGCATAGCGTTAGGTTTACACAAACCAGGATTCAAAACAGGAAATGTAAAAATAGCTCAGTTCAATAACTGGAAAAAAATCAATTCCTTCCCAAGTTGTGTCAATACTGAAGAGAGAAGCTTTATAGAACACAGAGCCATCAACCAGCAGTGAGGTCTCAGATTCAGAGAGTTCTTACGGTGGTCAGCTTACATAATGTGGTCTCTATTGTATACAGACTTGTTCAGAAGCAGTCATCTTAATGGCCAATAACAGGCCAAAATGTCATTAGTAGATGCACTGGGAAACCTAAGGGAATCGGGGGGATAGGATTGTCAGCTGTGTGGGATAGAAATCAGGTCATATGGGGGGCTGTGTATAATAGAGATTGGTATCCATTCTTCACAAGACGTTGCAGCAAACTACCACTGTACCTGCATTTCCACAGATCACTAACAGAATGCAGAGTGAGGTGCGGAGCTCGCGGTGTCCTGTATGTTCTTTACATAAAGCTGTCAGGATTGGAGGAAAGCCCTGTCACATGACCTACCAAAGTCAATGGATGGGTTTCCTTCTCCTATGGGCACTTTACATGTGTAACTGCATTTAGCCTGTTCCTTAAATGTCAGCTTTACCAGCCAGATTTCATTAGTATTTCGGGTTGGCTGCACACCACACAATGCCCTTCGGCTAATTAAAGTGTTTGTTCATATTTCAAGTCTGAGGTTCACAAAGCATATCCCTCCATAGTGTGCACTTGTTTCAATGAAGAGCACCAAGTGACATCTTTGTCTGCTGCCTCTTTCCTCTGCCATCAGCACGAATCACTTCTGACAAGTTTTCCTGACATCAAGAGAAAAATGGTGACAGGGGAGGAGCTCCAGCAGATTTGACAGCCTCAACTTTGCTACTGTGAGCTGAGTGGAGAGAGGTGGGCTCTTCCCTCCAATCAGCGCTCAGAGCTCTCCTTACCAAGCTCTGCAGAGTGTAGTTTCAGCTCTCCACCCCCCGTTTTCTGAACTCTCAGACAAGCTTTCTAAATTCAGCACTTTCAATGGCTATATAGAAGAGAACACTGCATATAGACAGGTGCAACTTATGTAGGAGGATTTGTTTCATCTCTGTGTATCACCTGAGGCCAGTCACATCACTGGGTATATGTAAAGGTTTACAACCACTTGAAAAAGGTGAAAATTCAACCTCTGCCCCAATACATACACTGATCAGCTGTAACTTTATGACCACTGACAGGTAAACTGAACACGGATTATCTTGTTACAATGGCATTTGAAAGTGGGTGGGATAGATTAGAGATAAAGTAAACTTGTTGTCCCTGAAGTTGAAGTGTGGAAAGCAGAGAAAAAAAAAAAAAAAAAAGGGCAAGTGTAAGGATTTTAGCAACTTTGACGTGAGCCAAATTGTAACGCCTAGACAACTGGGTCAGAGGAACGTCAAAACTGCAGCTCTTGTGGGATGTTCTTGGTCTGCAGTGGTCAGGACCAACCAAAAGTGGTCCAAGGAAGAAAAACCAGAAAACCAAAGATAGGGTCATGGGTGGCCAAGGCTCACAAATTTATGTGGGGAACAAAATCTGGCTCAATCCAACAGAAGAGTTACTGGAGCTCAAATCACTGAAAAGGTGAATGCTGGTTCTGATAGAAAGGTGTCAGAACACAGAGCATCGCAGTTTGTTGTTCACGGGGCTGTGTAGCCATAGACCAGTCAGGGTGCCCATGCTGAGCTGTATCCACAGCCAAAGGTGCCTGCAATGAGCACATGAGCATCAGAATTGGACCACAGAGAGGTGGAAGAAGGTGGGATGGTCTGATAATATCAAGAATGGTTTGAGGAACAGGAGTTTGAGGTGTCGACTTGGCCTTCAAATTCCCCAAAATTGCAATTTAATTGAGCATCTGTGAGATGTGCTGGAAAAACAAGTCTGATCCATGGAGGCTTTGCAACTTGCAGGACTTAAAAGGATCTGCTACTGGCAGACTGGTGTCAGATACCACAGCTAGAGCTGTTTAGGTGGCAAAGAAGGGGGAGAGTTACTAAACCCCGGACCCTGCATTCACGGCATCCGGTCTCCCCGGACCCGGCATTCACGGCATCCGGTCTCCCCGGACCCGGCATTCACGGCATCCGGTCTCCCCGGACCCGGCATTCACGGCATCCGGTCTCCCCGGACCCGGCATTCACGGCATCCGGTCTCCCCGGACCCGGCATTCACGGCATCCGGTCTCCCCGGACCCGGCATTCACGGCATCCGGTCTCCCTGGACCCTGCATTCACTATATCCAGTCTCCCCGGACCCTGCATTCACTATACCTGGTCTCCCCGGATCCTGCATTCACTATACCTGGTCTCCCACAGTACACAGGGACATGGAAATGCAATTATTTTAGTAAATATAAACTGCTAAATAACTTCTCTCTTCAACAGTATATAGCAGTCTTGTGACTTCTATCAGTATCCAGCAGAGCACTGGTTAAAGCTTGTAGGCGTTTTTCATTCTGCTCTAGGAGGATGCAGAACCCCTGACCTCTGGATAGTGCTGATCACATGCACTCTCCCAAAAAGGGGGAAAAAAAAAAAAAAAACCTCTCTAGCAGTACACCACAAACTGAGTAAGTGCAGAGTGACTCCACACTATGTCTTATCTGGAGATAAGAGGGGAACACTGGAAGAAGGGGAGGATCAGAGAAGTCAGGATCAAACAGCATTTTTACAAAATGCAGAGGAATAACCCCTTAGGTTCCACAGTGAGTATAACAAGCATGCTTTACTGCATATACAGACTGATTTTACTGTAGTGGGTTTAGTAACACTTTATTAGAAAGGTGGTCATAATGTTAAGTATGATGGGTGCATATCACATACATACTTTTTGGTGTTACAAAAATGAACATTGGTCAAGGAACTCCTAAAGCACCAATGGTTAGCTGAAGGGACAATACATGGAAAGCTGCCTACCTTTTAATAAGTGAAATAGAAAGTATGTAAATGCCATCAAACTACTTTTATTTGCTCCCTTTTAACTTTTGGTGCGTTTACTATAGCAATAGAAGAGTTTTGTTATGTACATTTAACAAGTGCAGATTAAAAAAAAAATAATAATAATAATATACACAAAGTGCCAGTTAAATATACAATATCCTATATTAAATTATCAGGATCAAAAAATTGATTTTGCAATAGTAGATTTTCTCACCCCCTAGGTACTGGTCTCGAACTTCCAGGCTGAAGTTTCGGCAGTGCATGTACAGTGGTGGCCACGTACACCGCTCATCCCAGACTACACATCCCAGGATTGCGCCAGCAACGTGCACTTGCCAAGTCAAATCAATAGTTGGAGATGGTGATATGTTGCAGCACTTAATACTGAAATGAGCCAAGGAGGATGGCTACATACAATTCATCCACCACATGACTATGTAGGGTTACCACAGCCTCCCTCAAAAAGAGTGCAATGGCCCAATTGGAAACCTATTCTTTATCAATACAGAAATAACTATGGATAATCAAGTGATTAATATGCAAGAATCTTAATGAAATAAGGATTTTATTAGTAGAGTAGAGGAATGCTAAACTTCCTCCTTTACTTTCTGTCTGATGAAACCATTGTCACAGTGACAGCAAGTGAGGGGGAAGCCCTTAGCAAGAGAAAATAAACAAAATCAAACAAAAAAAAACAGCAATTCTAATCATCCCCACTTGGAAAAAAAAACATTTTTACTGGACTTATACATTTAAAAAACAAAAAAGTGTCAAAGGACTGAGAGTTTGCAAGTGTTACCCAAAAATTTTGAAAGAAAAAAAAAAAAAAAAAAAAAAATTATATATATATATATATATATATATATATATATATATATATATATATATATATATATATATATATATATATATATATCTATCTATCTATCATTTTTTTTTTAAACAAGTAACTTTTCTCCTTCACTGGAATGCATTGCTGAGGAGGCACTGATGAGGCTGCACTGCTGGGCCCTTTTCGAGCTGCACTGATAATTAGGGCACCAACAGTTGCCAGTTATTGGCAGTACTTTCCTCACACTGTGACAAAGTCAGGAAAGTACTGCCGATAACTGTCAAGTGTACATAGTGATCAGTTGTGATTGGACAGCTGATCATGTGGTAAAAGGCCACGGTGTTTTACCGTGGCATGTGATCAGCTGTGTCCACAGCAATCACATAGAGCGTCAGGTACACGCCGCACCGGGCGCGTTCTG
Organism: Staurois parvus; assembly: GCF_062004578.1. Lineage (NCBI taxonomy): Eukaryota > Metazoa > Chordata > Amphibia > Anura > Ranidae > Staurois > Staurois parvus. Next base: position 11,539 of record NW_028320961.1, read on the forward strand.
GGAGGATGTCATATGACGCCCTCCCAGAACTGGCCAACTGCGCTGTGGCCATCATTTGTCTATAGCACAGTCAAGACATGGTTATAAAGACCGCAACCACATAGGGCTCCGCTCACACGACTACATCATACAGAGTTTGGCGATTGATTGAATGAACTGAAAGTACCAACAGCCTTTGTGGCTGACAACTTGTAGTTCTCAATGAGGGTGCTAGTGAGTGCTCTAGGTAGTTCACTCATGCTTCCTGTCATTGTGTAATTGTCTGCGTGTATGAGAGGTACAAGCAGAGAGATATACACTGAGTCTGCAGGAGCCCTGCATTGCACCCACAAGCTGTTGATAGTGGGTGTAAGGCTTTACAGGATCCTTGGGAAAAAAAAATGAAATTAAAAAAAATTTATTTTTTTGTACTTGCAAAAAAGGTGAACTTATCCTTTAATTAATGTTTAAATATTGAAAGCAAACACCCCCATTTATCCACATCTCCATGCTTTAATTTTGTTCAGATCCCACCAGCATTTCTAGCCATCGCTATCTTGAGTAAAGGCAGATGATTCAAGTAGCATTTACTTCCTGGAACCCATCTGCCCTTAGTTCAGGCATGCGGGCAGGAAGGTGAGCTTAGCTGAAAGCCCCTCCTCCAGATGAAATAAATGCCCATGAAGACTCCTAAGGTGTATGACAGTTTTGAGGTAGACCAGGAAGCAACTGAACTGGGAGGAAAAAAAAAAAAAAGTGAAAAAAAAAAAAAGTTTAAAACCAGTAAATAGGATACATGTTCCCATCTACTCACTAATGCTAGCAGCATAAGTGTTAAAAACAACCAATGCTGATTCAGAATGTAAAATGTTTGCTTTAAGCAAATGGATCCAAGACAACACAGTAAAAAAAATAATTTATGAAGGTGCAAAAGGGATATTTCATATTATTAGAATTTACATCAACTGGTACAGGTCACACAATATATATATATATTATATATATTTTAGAAAATGCCATTTGAATTATCTTTATTGAATTAGCAGCACAAGGAAGCTAAAAATAATTATTTCATAGAACTTCGAGAGCACAGCAAGTATGTCATTGTATTTCCAAGAGCTGGTATTATCAGGATATTTGTGGGTGTTGAAAGCATTTTCCTTTGGGAACACACATCACAATGCAGAGTTCAGCTATCTAGCTGGCAATGCTGCTGCAAAACTGTGGACTGTCTGCGCTTTTGAAATCCTCTTTTTTTGAGAAGGAAATGATGTTTCAGTTCTTGTCAAAGATACCCCGACAGCCGTAAAGGACTGACTGAGCACATGGTCTCACGGAGGAAGCATCCGGGGGAAAATAAATAAAATATATGAATGCATCAGCACCAAGGACTAAGAAAGCAGCCAATCTGTACAGAAAGGCAAGAAAATGCAAGGTCAAAAAAATCGCTTCTACAACACCAAGGGCAGTCTGGAAAGAGACATCTGTTATATATAGGCCATCGTGACTAACTCAGTTTTCAATAGAAATCAGGAAAAAATATCAATGAATCTCAGACAAAAGGGGAAAAGAAAAAAAAAAAGTTAGAATGACGCAGGATTCTGCGAGCGCACATTTTCCTGTAACACTTGGTTGGACACACAGAGCCATGCCGTGCTTTTCACATTACAGCCATGCAATGTTTTCAAGCAACACTGTTGGTCATTGATAAAGAGTGAGGCAATGTTAAGTACATACCAGAATCAATATAAAAAGGTAAATGCATTAGTGTTCCCCATGTATTCAAATGTTCAGTAATAAAAATGTCCGGTCCGTCTGATGTCCCACAGCGGCTCTCTGACATGAGCAATACATGCCTAGAGGAGCCTCGATGCACAGGTACTGGTAATCAAGCCATACATGGATAGAAATTCGGACGGTTCAGCAAAGACTGACCAAATTACAATCCTTGTGGCGGCTGTGGCCACTGCAGTTGAGCAGAAGAGGATCTACCTTTCCACTTCAGTTCAACTGCCCTGTTGGATAAAAGACACTTGGGATCAGCTCCGCAGGCAACAGACTGCAGCGTTGATCTGTGTATTCTGACAGCAGGGGACTCTACTCGCTGTCAGAATACAATGGCACAACAGGGAGGATTCCCTCACCCACATCAATTGTGTGCAAGGGGGTGAATGACAGTTTCTTTGTTCAACCCACTGGCTGGAAAAAAAAACAAAAAAAAAAACGGATGATTTCCCCATCAACACACTATGTGGATGGGGGAATCACTCCCTCTGAGCCATTGTGGTTTGATGGCAGGGAGACTTCTCCACTATCAAAATACAATGATTGGTGGTTGCCTGGCTGGAGGCACTGATCATTCAGGAGAAAAAAAAAACCTGACAGGCTGGTTGTACAGAGGTCGACCAATAGATCAACAGTCCCTGCTATACTGGCCAAGATTCGATCCATCTATGGCCTGCATTAGACAGGATAGCAGGAAGAATGGTACGTTTAACTTTAAGACCACTTTACACAAAATCTGATTGTACAATCTCTGGACAATCAGAAGTGCCTTGATCTGCCACAGATGTCCTGCAGAATGATGGGGGAACAGAGGACGGATTTTAATCTCCAGACTACGACACCTGCTAAAATGGCACTGACAGCGTATCACTCATGGGAAGCAAGTGTACAGGGGACCACAAATGGGGAGTGAGGGGGGTTAGTTCACGGTTTAACTTTTTTTGAAAAGGTGAACACTCTGGGGTACATTTACTGCCCTCAGAATAAGCTCTGCATGGTAGTCAATCGGCTTCAAATGCCGGCCATACATGGGTAGAATTCGACCGATTTTTTCCTCCAAAAATCAGACCTAAGATTAATCGGATGATTTTCGCCGATTTTTTTAGCGGGTCAACGGCACCGGCTGATTGTCGCGGTTCCTCCCCTTTTCAGTGATTGGGCATGTTGGAAAAGTCGTGAAAAATGACTGATTTTCGACTCAATGATGGTCAAATCGTACGATCATTTTTCCGAAAAGAATATGCACATGAGCCGTGACCTGGAAGGAACAGAAGTTTCGCCTGTTAAATGGGGTGACCTTTATGATTCGGTCGGCCGATTTTCGAAATCATTGATGGCGCCATCGGATTACCAAGCGAACGACGTTTTCAAACGAAAAATCGTTTGAAATTTGACCCTTGTATGGCCTGCATAAGTTCAGCTTGTTCAATTAAGCACTGACAATAAAACCTGGAAGCTGATTGGCTGCATCAGATTTTGCACCATGCAGTGTTAGTAAATAACACCTTAAGTGTTTTTATTTAGGTCTATATTATGAAATAAATTAACAAAACTATATATTCCCTTTATGGTAAATGCTGCAATAACTGTTTAAAATACGTGCTTGCTGAAATGTATTGACCCAAAAAAAAAAAAAAAACCCCAAAAAAAACACCCCTCCAACACTGCTGGGGCTATTTGGGTCATCATATACATGTTCCCCACCTGGCAATGATAGGCCACTCATGAACCCCCCCCCCCCCCTTTTCCAGGCACTACATTGTGTGATAGGTACAAGGTACATTTCTATTCTTCAAGATCAGGAAGTAGAGACAAAGCAGGGAGGGTTCTTATGCTGGGCATAGACAAGCAGATTTCACACCCAAGAACAACTCGGCAGCTCCAGGATACGCCACAGCTTGTCCGACAGAAGCAACACAAGCACACTCAACATTTTCCTTCCCACTCCTCTCTCTGACCAACTGGCTCTGTCACAGAGAGATTTTCCAATCCGCAAATATCAGTGTGCAGTAATGGCACAATCCCATCCTGAGCGTCACACTGGGCTGCTGAATTGGGGACAGGCTCTGCTAGTTTACCATCACCCTAGGGCTGATGTCAGCAACTCATCTTGGTGGAGGAACAAAAAAAAAAAAAAAAAAAAGCCCAGCTTGGATGCTGCGTGTGTCTTCTTTCCTGGTGTAAAATCTGTTGCCATACTGGTGGTTTGCACACACATAGCAAGCCATGTTTAAAGCAGTGTTAAACCCCAAACCAAAAATGTACTGTACTGCAGCTTACCAATCCTTAGACGTGGTGGCTGCATTAGTTTTCTTTTCTTTGGTTCCCCCCCATTTCACCTGGTGATCTGGCCAGTAACACCTCTTGTGTTAGAGGATGAAGGAGCATAGCAGTATTGTCAATCTGGGGGGAGGAGAGTGTTAAATGTATTGGCAGATTTGAATGCATTAAACACACTGAAGCCAAACTCTTTATAATCAGTTACAACCAGGGATGTTGAATTTATATCACCCGACGCCTGGGACATGTAGTTCCATGCGTTGGGCAGGTAGCTTTTCTCAATCTTTAGCCCTGCTGCGGGGAAGCAGCAGGGCTCACCTGTCAGGTGGAAGCATTGCTTCCACATAGCCCACAATGCCAGCCTCCGCCCCGCATGTGAACCTCCCCTCTCCGCTTGCCCATCTGCGGACCCGGGACTGGCTCAGTGTGCGCCGACATCTAGGAGGGGAAGGAGGACACGTCCGCTCCCCTCCCCTTCTTGTCCTGACCCGGAAGGGACGTTTGACGTCACTTCCAGGTCCCCATTCACCGATTCCTGGTTATTGAGGCAGGGGAAGAATGTAATGCAGTGTGATGTATACTGCATTACACCCAGTGGAGCACAGGGCAGGGGCGGACTGACCATTTGGAAACTCGGGCACTGTAGGAGGCCCCATGAGATGCCCCTGGTACCTTTTTCATAGGCTTTTTTGAGTTTGGCCAAGGACACAGGGGCCCCATGATCCCCTATTGCCTGGGGGCCCCATGAGTTGTCAGTCCGCCCCTGGCACAGGGGAGACATGCAGGATGTTTTAGACCCTGCATGTCTCATTAAAGAGAACCTGTCACCAAAAAATCACCACATAGGGGAAGTAGAAAAAAAATAAATAAAAAAAAAAGTTGCACCCAAGCACAACATCCCCTCAAAAGAAAAAAAAAAAAAAAAAAAAAAAATTTGAACCCACCCCCATGTATACCCACGTACAAAAGTAAAAGCACACGCGCCTACGCAGTGAAACGATTGCGATACATGTTACATATTGCCAGAATGAGAGTAATAATTCTAGCACCAGACCTCCTCCATAATGCTAAATTCATGACCTATAAGGGTTGCCTATAAAAAATACAAGGTACTGAAGTTTGTTGCCATTTCACGAGCACATGCAAAATTTAAGGTTTGACATGTTGGATGTTTATTTATTCAGTGGAACCTCTTATATTTTTTCAAAAAATAGGGCAATTTATTGCATTTTGTGCCCTAAAATTAATTTTGTGTATTTTTTACTGAAATGTTGTGCTTCCTAGACCTTTGCAGCAATATCATGCGACCTAAAAAAAATTGGAACTACCACTATTTTATTCTCTAGTGTCTCTGATATCAGAAAATGTATGTTTGGGCGTTTTGTGCAATCTTCAAGCCTAAAATTATTTTTGAAACGTATGCAAAAAAGGCTCTGGCAGCGAAAGGGATAAAGGATAAGCCAGACACCCCCCTTTCCTGACAAGCACCCAATTGGTGCTCACTACACTGCAAGGTCTCTCTCCTCCCTGTTAGTCCCCGGCTGCGGTGCTAAAGACAAGCATGGAGGGGAGGAGGAGATGAGGAGATAAACAATGCAATGTTAAAAAAATTAAACATTTAAGTCGCCATAGAGCCCCTTTTTATATTTTAAAAGTCCCAGACATTCCTAACAGCACCTCAGAATTAAATACGGCTTTGGTTAAAATTGATTATTTTTTTTTAATCAGGACAAGTAGATTGGGACACCGATTTAGTCCCTGGACAAGTAGTTTTTTCTAAAATTTCCACACCCCTGTACAACCAACATTTTCTTTCCTTTTGGGATAAAGGTTTTACATGAATAAATAAAAGCAGATCATTGTAAGCACTCTGTCAGTGGGAAATGGATGGTCTCATCCCTGTAACTGGTACATTCTGCTGGAGAGCTTGAACATCTGAAAAACTGCAGAGTTATGCAGGTCATAGGCGGTTCGTTTATCGGATGATTTTTCGTCTGAAAAACAAAATCGGTCGTTCTGTTGCCACCGATTATGAAAATCGCCCGTTTTCGCAAATTTTCCAGCATGACCGATAAAAGAAATGAGGAGGAACCGCAAAAATTGGACGATTCCATTGCCCCACTAACAGTGTGAAAATGTGCCAATTATTCTTTCGGATGAAAAATCGGCCGATAAACAGTCTATGGCCTGCATTACTGGCTGAATCATCAGATGAAAACAGAAGACAAAAGTGAATGCAGCCATCACATCTAAGGATTGGTAAGCTGCAATATAATAAATGTTTGCGTTTAATACTGCTTTAACTGGGACACCAATGGCAAATCCATTGCAAAATGCACTCAACCAACATGTGCCTTAAATATAGTTCATCTGTTCATTGACTAGTGCAACATAATATCATTGATTTGTACATATAAAACAAGACGCTGAGTGGATGAAAGGCAGCACTTAATCATCAATAAAGAAAAGGGAAAAAGGAAGGGGGGGGGGGGGGGGGGCGCATCTAGTTTAAAAAAAAAAAAAAAAAAGTCTTCCATGTGTTACTTAAACTACATGAATGGAATTAGCATGTAAAAGAGGAACTGAACAATATGCATGCCAAAGTCTCAGGCAAAGATGGGTTCTGAGGACGGAATTCATAAACAAAGACCAAACCTCCATAAACAGGCGGACAGCGGAAATGTTTTCTATATATTATATACAGACATACATACACACTGTATATAGAGTATATCTATCCTCCCAACATAATCGCTTTTACAATGATTTCTTATAATTGCAGGCAGCACGTAAATCCTTTTATTTTACATCTGAAATCGGTGTAAACTCAGGACAAATAGTATTTGTAAAATCGAAGAAATGAAAAAGTATAAAAGTAATTCAAGGCTGCCTGGCTGCCCCCCCCCCGTGGAGCTCACGCTCACCATATCGTGTGGTGGGCGGGAGGTTAGTTTCACAGAAGACAATGCTGGAGGAGTTCTGCAGAGAAAAGAAAAAAAAGTGACTCTTGGCACCAAGCATCTACCATTTGCATAGCTGAAGAGTCACTGTGCAGATGGACTGCCATTGTGTGTCTCATGTCAGAGAACCAAAATGTATCCAGTTAGATTTTCTTGTATAGAAAAGACAGAAGAAAAGTGATGGAAGTGTTAGAGCTCGTTCACACTTGACTTTATTTCTAATGCAGGCCATTGACGGGTTGTTCATCGGCTGAATTTTCGTCCGTACGAAAAATCGGCCGATATTCACGCCGTTAGTGGGGCCAGCCCGTCGGCCGTTTTTTGTGGATCTCCACATTTATTTTTATCGGTCATGCTGGAAAATCTACGAAAAACTGGTGGCAGCATGGGCAACGGGGCTGACTGATTTTTCGTTTATTGGCCGAAAAGTCGGCCAATAAACGGCCCATCTATTTCCTGCATAACTTTTGCCAAACGCCCCTATAGTGTTTGACAGGCGTTAGACAGGCATTTGAGGAGCATTAAAAAAAACCCCAAAACTTCCCAAACGCCCTATGCGCGGTTTTGAGGCGTTTGCCAACCGTTAAAACCGCACCACAAAGCATATAATGACGGTAAATGGTATTAACGCTCCGCAAATGCCAGCCAGGCAAAGCAGCACCATAGACTTGAATGGGAGGCTTCAACCCCTCCCGACTCCACAGGAGGCTTCAGTTTTGCCGCGACGCTAACACTTCATTGTGAACAGCACCACACACAGTGCTGTTCACACAGACAGTCAGGCAGGCGTTTGGGAAGTGTTTTTAACGCTTCTCAAACCCCTATGAAAATTCTGCACAAGGCAGCACATTGCCATGTGCAGAATTTTCATAGGGATTTGAGAAGCGTTAAACACGCTTCCCAAACGCCTGTCTGACACCTGCTGACAAAGCGAGTGTGAACGTAGCCTTAGCAAGGTACCCCATGTAACACATTACCACCATTTGTTTTTGGGGAAATGGAACGGACCAACAGAATTTATTAAAATCTAAACTAACCAGACGTCATTTTTTTTACAAATAAAACTCTAGCTAAAGCCGGCCATAGACTATCCAAATTATTATTATTATAATACAGGATTTATATAGCGCCAACAGTTTGCTCAGCGCTTTACAAACGGGAGACAATACAGTTCAATACAAGAGGGTTAGGAGGGCTTACAATCTAAAATCTCGGCTGGTTCAGCAGAGATTCAAAACATGTATGAGCAGGTTGAATGTAAGTTGATCAATCAACTTGGGTGCAATCAGCCTGTTGGATTTTACATGCAATCATCATTAGCGCCTGTTAAGGCTCCATTCACATACAGGTGTTTTAAATTACGGGCGGAATCACCACAATTCTGCCTGCTATTGAAATCACCTATATTATTATTATTATTATATAGTATTTATGAAGGGCCAATAGTTCGCTCAGCGCTGTACATTACAGAGGGGGGCAGAACATGTGACAGAACAATACCAATACAATGCAAAACATGAGGGGATGGAGGGCCCTGCTCTTTCCAGCTTACAATCTAGAAGATTGTATATGTGAACAGAGCCTTATAGCTGCTAGCAGTAATCACGGTGTTCTCCCGGTGGGGACGCCCCCCTCGCAGGACAACACAATAGCTCTACGGGAGGGATTCCCCCAACACGGACTGTGATGGGGGAATCAAGCGATTTTCTTTCCTGCAAGCCGTACTGCAAGGGTTAAATGTCCATTTACCTCTCAGGTATCAGCGACAAGGACTTTTACTTTCCTTATCCCTCACACCCTGACAGACTGTTAGCTTCTTCTCCCTGACACTCCAGGTTGTGGGTAGTCCCTCAGCATCCTCACATGCAAGGCAGGACTAGCGGTCCCATCTTGTGCTTGATGTCAGAGTGTCGGCAGCCGTGGGAGCACATTATCTGCAGGGGCTGGTCCCATACAGAGCTCTACAAGTGCTTTTCACTGTTACCCTAGGCATAATCGAGCATTTAATCCAAGCAGGGGTGTGGGTGGGAGCAAGGGATTAGATAAGTGGTACCCAAGGCATATACAAGCATTTAATCCTCGCATTTGCAGCGTGTAAAGATGCAAGCCATCTAAGAGGCCAGTATGCTGCCCATGAGTAACACATGGAGGTTGATTTACGCACAAGTGTTGCTAATCGCAACAAACCAGATTTCACTTTATTTTTCACCATTGCAAATTAGAAAAATTGAAGGCGAATGGACACAAAGGGCCAATGTGTATTTTGACTTCGGTAACTGGTCATTATTATTATTATACAGTATTTATATAGCGCCAACAGTTCGCTCAGCGCTGTACATTACAATGGGGGACAATACATGACAGTACAATAACAATACAGTGTGATATACAAGGGGTTCGAGGGCCCTACTCCTTGGAGCTTACAATCTAGGGGGGGAGGGGGTAATGGTACAAGAGGAAAAGCTGTGGGGGATGGAGTGGTAGGAAGAGTGGAGGAGATCGGCAGTTAGAGGGTGGGGTAGGCTTCCCTGAAGAGGTGGGTTTTTAGGGTGCGCCTAAAGGAGAGGAGAGTGGGTGATAGTCTGATGGATTGGGGTAGGGAGTTCCAGAGGATGGGTGATGCCCTGGAGAAGTCCTGGAGGCGGGCATGGGAGGAGGAGACCAGGGAACTAGAGAGAAGGAGGTCTTGTGAAGAGCGGAGAGTGCGTTTTGGGTATTAGGTCGGTGATGTAGTTCGGGGCAGAATTATGGACAGCTTTGTACGTCAGTGTTAGCAGTTTAAATTTAATCCGTTGGACAATCGGAAGCCAGTGGAGGGATTGGCAGAGGGGGGTGGTGGAAACGGAGCGGTTGGTAAGGTGGATGAGTCTGGCAGCCGTATTCAGGATAGACTGAAGTGGGGATAGCCAGCGGCGAGGCAGGCCAGTGAGGAGGGAGTTGCAGTAGTCGAGTCGTGATATGATGAGGGAGTGGATGAGCCGTTTAGTGGTTTCCGGGGTTAGGAACGTGCGGATTTTGGAGATGTTGCGGAGGTGGAGTCTGCATGAGTTTGTCAGTGATTGGACTTGGGGCTGGAAGGATAGATTGGAGTCTAGTATGACACCAAGTACTCTGGCTTGCGGGGTGGGCTTGATGGTGGCATGGTTGGACGTGATGGAAAAGTTAGTGGGGGGGGGGGGGGGGGGGGGGACGACTAGGAGCTCGGTTTTGGAGAGGTTTAGTTTAAGGAAGTGGAGCGACATCCAATCTGATATGTCGTTCAGTAGGTGTGTGATTCAAACGGAGACTGAGGGGGTGAGGTGGGGGGGTCAAGAGATAGATTTGCGTGTCGTCGGCATAGAGGTGGTAGTTGAAGCCGTGAGAGTATCAGTTGGCCAAGGGAGGAGGTGTAGATGGAGAAGAGAAGGAACCTGAGGACAGAGCCCTGAGGGACCCCAACAGAGAGGGGGAGTGGGGGGGGGGGGGGGGGAGGTGGTAGTGTTATAGGTCATAAAACAGTCATGTGAGCCCACAAACAATGGGTAGGTAGAGAGGTAGGATGACAGACATACAAATAGATGTTGGTTATTCTAGAAATAAAAGCTTTAGTTAAAGCTTTTTCAAGAAAGCAGCATCAGAATAGTTCTTATTTGGTATCCTGATGCACTTCTCGTCTCAGTTGTGCAATCATGATTCATTGAAATGCTGAAGAGCTAAAGTACCAGCAGAGACACAAAGACTCATGCCGGCTAATAGTCAAAAGAGCAAAAGCACACAAAACCCCATAACCAATCATCCTAGCCTCATTTTGTTCAGTTAAGCTTTGAAAAGGAAAGCAAAAAGCGGACTTGCAGAGC
>NW_028320962.1:0-66114 GCF_062004578.1 Staurois parvus
CCAAGAATTCTCTCATCGCTCACACAGGATCCTCTTCATCGTTTTCCTGCGCCCCCCACGCTTCCCTTAGTGCGCCCCCTCCATGTGTATATATCCCGCTCAGCGCCACGTCTGGAGGCAGTGGGGAGCCGGACAATAAGTGCAGGAAGATTTGTGGAAATGTATATTCTGCCCCCCCCCCCGTGTGCCAACCGCTCCCCACATTTCCTTTTTTATTGTACAGTCCGGGCCGTGATTTCTGTTATCCGTGGAGCGATCGGCTGCCCAGAACTGGCGTTTGTATTGTGATGGGACGCTGCGCTTGGGTCTGGTCCCTCCTTCACATGAGCTCCTTGGACTTACTGCAGCTCAAGGGCCCCAAACCGCTAGACTTCAGGGGTCCAATGGCTGCTAAGCTCCTCCCTTGCAGTACAGAGGGGGATCCAGGCACGGTGGGGACTGCGGCTCCCTTTTTACTGCTCTGTATGAATTGTTGGTTTTGCTTCCTAATTTTATTCATCTAGAACTTCTAGTTTGGTTAGTTTGCTGTATCATTCAGGCAGAAGTCAGTCCCGGCCGCATATTACTCAGCGGATCTTCTGTGGAGGGACAAAGCGACGGGCGAGAGGACACAGACCGACTTTTATTGTATAGAATCTCCACCATGAATTGTTTGTATACTGGAAGGGGGGAGGGGGGGGGTTCTAATACACAATATCATACAGATGTCTCCACTAACAATGGAATATAGACTGTCAACACGCTGCTGTCCTGTGTATAGTAATTGGGGGGAGGGGTGGGCCATGTCTGGTGTGTGCGTGTGCGTGTAATCCTCATGGAGCTATACACGGCTTGGCCTTAGCTCCTTAGTCAGTCTATGGGTACACTGGAGCGGAGGGGCCAGGGGCTGTCCTTAAGTCTGTAGGTACACTGGGGGTGTGGCCATGAGCTGTCCATCTATTGGATGAGGGTTAGGTTGGTGTATGGATACACCGGTCCGATTTGTCGTGCCATTGGACCGATTCAAATCACATGACAAGTTGCACCTTATTGTAGTCAATGGAAATGTTCAGATCTGTGTGACGCCGACTTTGCGGTGTGGACTGATTTGGGGGGGGAACCGGTTCCTGCGCTATGGTTTGACTTCCATAGACGTCTCTGCATTGCACCGCACCGATGTCACATGACTCCAAAGCCGCATTCAGTGAGAAGCTCCGCGAAATCTAGAATTGGTTGGTGAGGTTTCCTCATTTGGCACCTCATTGATGGTGGTGATCTGAGAAGGCGCCCTGCAAGCAGGAGGAGAGATGACATCACCGGTGTATGCTCTCTCGAGATTTAGGAGTGTTTCTACCATCGATCCCTCCCTGTCTGTCTGTCTTGGGGCTGGTCACCGCCGGTCGGTCTGACTGTCTTGGGGCTGGTCACTGTCGGTCGGTCTGACTGGGGCTGGTATCGCCGGTCGGTCTGACTGGGGCTGGTATCGCCGGTCGGTCTGACTGTCTTGGGGCTGGTCACCGCCGGTCGGTCTGACTGTCTTGGGGCTGGTCACCGCCGGTCGGTCTGACTGTCTTGGGGCTGGTCACCGCCGGTCGGTCTGACTGTCTTGGGGCTGGTCACCGCCGGTCGGTCTGACTGTCTTGGGGCTGGTCACCGCCGGTCGGTCTGACTCTCTGGGGCTGGTCACCGCCGGTCGGTCTGACTCTCTGGGGCTGGTCACCACCGGTCGGTCTGACTCTCTGGGGCTGGTCACCGGCGGTCGTTCTGTGTGTCTTGGGGCTGGTCACCGGCGGTCATTCTGTGTGTCTTGGGGCTGGTCACCGCCGGTCGGTCTGACTGTCTTGGGGCTGGTCACCGCCGGTCGGTCTGACTGTCTTGGGGCTGGTCACCGTCGGTCGGTCGGTCTGACTGTCTTGGGGCTGGTCACCGTCGGTCGGTCTGACTGTCTTGGGGCTGGTCACCGCCGGTCGGTCTGTGTGTCTTGGGGCTGGTCACCGCCGGTCGGTCTGACTCTCTGGGGCTGGTCACCGCCGGTCGGTCTGACTCTCTGGGGCTGGTCACCGCCGGTCGGTCTGACTCTCTGGGGCTGGTCACCGCCGGTCGGTCTGACTCTCTGGGGCTGGTCACCGCCGGTCGGTCTGACTGTCTTGGGGCTGGTCACCGCCGGTCGGTCTGACTGTCTTGGGGCTGGTCACCGCCGGTCGGTCTGACTGTCTTGGGGCTGGTCACCGCCGGTCGGTCTGACTGTCTTGGGGCTGGTCACCGGCGGTCGGTCTGTGTGTCTTGGGGCTGGTCACCGTCGGTCGGTCTGACTGTCTTGGGGCTGGTCACCGTCGGTCGGTCTGACTGTCTTGGGGCTGGTCACCGTCGGTCGGTCTGACTGTCTTGGGGCTGGTCACCGTCGGTCGTTCTGTGTGTCTTGGGGCTGGTCACCGGCGGTCGGGCTGACTGTCTTGGGGCTGGTCACCGGCGGTCGTTCTGTGTGTCTTGGGGGCTGGTCACCGGCGGTCGGTCGGTCTGGGGCTGGTCACTGTTGGTCGTTCTGTGTATCTGGGGCTGGTCCCTGTCCTTCCTGGGCTGGTCATTCTGGCCTCATGGAAAAGCCGATCTTTTTTCCTCTGGGGTTCTGCATGCACTGTCTGTGTTCTTTTCCTCCTTTTGCACCCTCAGGAAAATGCGGCTGTTCAGTAATAAGATTTGGGTGCTGCAGGAACTGTACAGGCTGCCACTACTGACCTCCCTCAGAAAATACCGGTTGTCTGGCTGTGACTCTGGCCTGTAGGAGAGGATTTCTCTTAGAGGCAGCCAGACCAGCAGCTCAGCATTGGCCTCCGGTGTGTTGGTCTTCAGGCCTCGTATAGGAGGCCGCACAGCAGCCCTTCCCTGAACGGATGATGATCAGCAGCTGCTGTAGCCTGACGCTCATTGACTTCACTTTCTTTGTGCGGACATTCGTGGCAAAGACGCCGTCCCCTCCTCCCCTGTAACAGTGGCTGTATACACTTCTTGTATACAGGCTGAGCGCACCGTGATGATTTCCATCACATCCTATGGTGGCCGCTCTATAAATGGATCGCTGGGAGCTTAGGAAGCTGGCACTGGGGAGGGCAGGATTAGACCATGTCACTTGTGATTGAGGAAGGACAGGGGGTCTAAGGAACTGTTTGCGAAGTGAATGGGGGGTGTGCCATGTGTAGGCTAGGAGGAGGGCGCCCAGAAAAAGAAACAATAGTGGGTGTGCCATGTGTAGGCCTTCTGTCATGTCTAGGATGAGGGTCACTGCCTACAGTCCAGATCTGGTCTGATACAAATGTTATAAATGGAGTTGCAGTTCAGCGAGTACAATAAGTCTTTGATCCCTTACCAACCAACAATGATTCTGGCTCCCACAGACTGGCTATGTGCTCATGTGGTACACAGATCAGTCCTGTCAATCTAAGAAGGTCCTCCTACCAACAACTCGTTATGTGTATAAAAGACACCTGTCCACAGAATCTCTTTCCTCCATTCAAACCTCATCACCACCATGGGCAAGACCAAAGATCTGTCAGAGAATATCAGGGATAAGACTGAAGACCTGCGCAAGGCTGGAATGGACTACAAGACCATCAGCGAGAAGCTTGGTGAGGAGACAACTGGTGGAGCAATTATTCACAAATGGAAGAAATACAAAATAACCATCAATCGCCATCCTCGGGCTGGAGCTCTATGCAGGACTTTACCTCATAGGTTCAGGATGGTCATGAGAAAAGTGAGGGACCAGCCCAGAACTACATGGGAGTAGCTTGTGAATGATCTCCAGGCAGTTGGGACCACAGTCACCAAACCAACCACTGGTAACACAATATGCTGCCATGGATTGAAATCCTGCCACGCCCACAAGGTCCCCCTCAAGAAGGCACATGTCCAGGCCCATCTGAAGCTTACCAATGAACATCTAAATGATTTAGAGAAGGATTGGGAGAGAGTGCTGTGGTCACATGAGACCAAAATGGAGCTCTTTGGCATTAACTCGACTCGCCATGTTTGGAGGAAGAAAAATGCTGAATATGATCCTAAGAACACCATCCCTACAGTCCAGCATGGAGGTGGAGACATTATGCTTTGGGGCTATTTCTCTGCTAAAGGTACTAAAGGACTTTGCCACATTGAGGGGCCAATGGACGGGGCCACGTATTGTAAGATATTGGATGAAAACCTTCTTCCCTCAACCAGAACACTGAAGATGGGTCGTGAATGGGTCTTCCAGCATGGCAATGACCCAAAACATACTGCCAAGGCAACAAAGGCGTGGCTCAAGAAGAAGGTCATGGAGTGGCCTAGGCAGTCTCCAGACCTTAATCCTACAGAATATTTATGGAGGGAGCTGTAACTTCGAGTTGCCAAGCGACAGCCAAGAAACCTGAAGGATTTAGAGAAGATCTGTAAAGAAGAGTGGATCGAAATCCCTCCTGAGATGTGTGCAAACCTGGGAACCAACTACAAGAAACGTCTCACCTCTGTGCTCACGGACAAGGGTTCCTCCACCAACTGCGAGAAATGTCTCACCTCTGTGCTGGCCGACAAGGGTTCCTCCACCAACTACAAGGAACGTCTTACCTCTGCGCTCACCAACAAGGGTTCCTCCACCAACTACAAGAGACGTCTCACCTCTGTGCTCACCAACAAGGGTTCCTCCACCAACTACAAGGAACGTCTTACCTCTGTGCTCACCAACAAGGGTTCCTCCACCAACTACAAGAGATGTCTCACCTCTGCGCTCGCCGATAAGGGTTCCTCCACCAACTACAAGAGACGTCTCACCTCTGTGCTCGCCGACAAGGGTTCCTCCACCAACTACAAGAGCCGTCTGACCTCTGTGCTCGCCGACAAGGGTTCCTCCACCAACTACAAGAGCCGTCTGACCTCTGTGCTCGCCAACAAGGGATCCTCCACCAACTACAGGAAACGTCTCATCTCTGCGCTCGCCAACAAGGGTTCCTCCACCAACTACAAGAGACGTCTCACCTCTGTGCTCGCCGACAAGGGTTCCTCCACCAACTACAAGAGCCGTCTGACCTCTGTGCTCGCCGACAAGGGTTCCTCCACCAACTACAAGAGCCGTCTGACCTCTGTGCTTGCCAACAAGGGATCCTCCACCAACTACAGGAAACGTCTCATCTCTGCGCTCGCCAACAAGGGTTCCTCCACCAACTACAAGAGACGTCTGACCTCTGTGCTTGCCGACAAGGGTTCCTCCACCAACTACAGGAAACGTCTCATCTCTGTGCTCGCCAACAAGGGTTCCTCCACCAACTACAAGAGACGTCTGACCTCTGTGCTCGCCAACAAGGGTTCCTCCACCAACTACAAGAGACGTCTGACCTCTGTGCTCGCCAACAAGGGTTCCTCCACCAACTACAAGAGACGTCTGACCTCTGTGCTCGCCAACAAGGGTTCCTCCACCAACTACAGGAAACGTCTCATCTCTGTGCTCACCAACAAGGGTTCCTCCACCAACTACAGGAAACATCTCACCTCTGTGCTCGCCGACAAGGGTTCCTCCATCAACTACAAGAGCCGTCTCACCTCTGTGCTCGCCGACAAGGGTTCCTCCACCAACTACAGGAAACGTCTCATCTCTGTGCTCACCAACAAGGGTTCCTCCACCAACTACAAGAGACGTCTGACCTCTGTGCTCGCCAACAAGGGTTCCTCCATCGAGTACTAAGTCATGTTCTGTATTCCCAGAACTGCAACTCCATTTCTAACATTTGTATCGTGTTGTTTCTGGATGTTCGGTAGATATTCTGTCTCTATCATTTTATATACACCTAAGTTAGAAATTATAGACCCCTCATTTGCTGTAAGTGGGTGAACTGACATAATCTGCAGGGGAGCAAATCATTATTCTCCCCACTGTTGATGCTTCTTCCTGGGGGCCACCACCATCTTCAATCTCTTCTCCTTTTTGGTAGAAGCAAACTAGTACACAGTAACCACAAATGTCCCATCAGCTTCCATCGTCTGCATGGAGTATAGTGTATGTCACTGTGTAGTCTGCATGAAGTACGTCTGGGCAGGGCCTGTATTTGTATACATGTTTGGGGGTAGGGTGTGCACGATCGGAGTGCTGTGTCTTGGCCTTGGAGGATGATGTCCCCTCCATCCCCTCTACACACTGGCACCCGCTGAACTGGTCCCGGGCCCGCAGATGGGCAAGCAGAGCCCAGGAGACATCACAGGGAGGGAGGAGGTACATGGGGGGGGTAGGCTGGCAGTGTAGTGGGCTGTGTGGAAGCAATCGGGTGGTAGCACTGCCACCGGAATGCTTTCATCTGACAGGTGAGGCCGCTTTAAAAAAAAACTACCTGCCCAGAACTACATGTCCCCGCATTGGGCGATGCACATTGAACATCTCTGCATCGGTTCATGGTAGGTTTGTGCGGTTTTGTGCCATAACAAATGAACCCAGATGTTAATTTTTGCACAAATGATTGGTATATTCTAGTATTTAATACTGCGGGGTGCAAAGGGGGCGGGGTTTCATCAAATAAAAACAAGCTGTTAGAACTAAAAAGCAGGACAGCACAAATAGGAATTTTACAGCACAAACCCGTCGGCCCGCTTTCATGATTGGTGGATGCTTTAGCTGGGCTCAGTGACCTTTAATGAATAGTAAGTAACTGAAAAACAAAAAGCAGTAGAAGTGAGATTGAAACCGCAACAACCAGCCCAATAGTGGCACCAAGATGGCGCCAACCAGCCCAATAGTGGCACCATGATGGTGCCAACCAGCCCAATAGTGGCACCAACCAGCCCAAAGGTGGCACTAACCAGCCCAATAGTGGCACCATGATGGCACCAACCAGCCCAATAGTGGCACCATGATGGTGCCAACCAGCCCAATAGTGGCACCATGATGGCACCAACCAGCCCAAAGACAGCACCAACCAGCCCCAAAGACGGCGCCAACTAGCCCAATGAAGGCACCAACCAGCCCAAAGGTGGCACCATGATGGCACCAACCAGCCCAAAGATGGCACAAAGGCGGTCCCAACCAGCTCAAAGATGGCACCAACCCAATAGTGGCACCAACCAGCCCAGTGAAGGCACCAACCAGCCCAATGAAGGCACCAACCAGCCCAGTGAAAGCACCAACCAGCCCAATAGTGGCACCAACCAGCCCAAAGATGGCACAAAGGCGGTCCCAACCAGCTCAAAGATGGCACCAACCAGCCTAAAGGCGGCACCACCCCTATGCTTTCATGTGTTTTGTGGGAGGTGGGGTGAGCTTTATTAAATCAATAATAACTTGAAAACAAGCAGAGTAAAGCGGCACGACCAGCACTAACGGTATATTTGTAAGATTTAATACCACGGGGTGCAAAGTGGGCGGGGTTTCAAATGAAAACAAGCTGTTATAACTAAAAGACCAGAAGCGCACAAATGAGAATTTTAGCGGCACAACCGCGGCACCGACCAGCCCGCCCGGTTTTCTGTCTTTCGGCTCTTGTAGGGGGAAGGGGAACGCCATCATCTGAAAAAAAACAATTTGCTAATATCTCACAAGTGGCACAAGAGAAACACCCCGGAGTTTGTATTTGTTCTGATTTTAGGGGGGGGGCAGCTTCCCTGAGCTAATGTGGGTTGTCAGAAGCTACAGCCACATACTAATGGTGGCCCTTGGCAGGACCCGGATCTGTAAAGTCCCATCTTGTGGCCGTGTGCAGACTCCAGCTCGGCAGGTTTCGTTCCGTAGGATTCCCAGAGGTCGGGTGTCATACCAGGAATCCCGAATTCACAGAGTAAAGGGACGATCGGTAGACAGGAGGTGGCACATCGCTTGTGTTATCTTCATCCTCTTCCTCACTCTCCGTCCCGGAATCATCTGTCCCGGAATACAGGCGGGGGAAGGGTTTTCTGATGGCCGGTGTCTCCAGGACGGGTGATAATGAGATCTGGTTCTGCCGGACACTGTACAGGATGTGAGGAGAGGGCCGTGCTGGTGGGATTTGAGGCCTGGATATGGGACGGGCTATGAGGCTGGATACGGCGCTGTCACTGTCTGAACTTTTCATGGCATGAAGTTGTCCTCCAGAGAGATTGTCCACCCTGTTGGCAGGAATGAAGGCCACAGATTCAGTATATTGGCCACTGGCAATAGTAAAGTCACATTCATACATTTCCTGGGAAGGGTTTACCTGGTGGGGTCATACAACTCGGCATCGCGCCACTTTCCCCGACTCTGCTGGTGAAGGCACAGGACCAGAGCGAAGAGCGCCAGGAGGACCAGACCCATGATAAGAGTGATGGTGATGGCGGCAAATATGCCCATCGTGCCAATTCCTCCTGCAACACAGGACAGTCCCACCATTGTCAGCCAATCTACCATTTCATTGCTGAATATTTCTCCTCTGATCCCTTAGAAAGCATTTCATATCCACCATCCCTCACTGATCGTAAATGTGATCTTCTGCGACTAGGACACAAGTGAGGGATGGTGGATCTATAGGATGGGATCCTATGACACAAGTGAGGGATGGATCTCTAGGATGGGATGCTATGACACAAGTGAGGGATGGTGGATCTCTAGGATGGGATGCTATGACACAAGTGAGGGATGGATCTCTAGGATGGGATGCTATGACACAAGTGAGGGATGGTGGATCTCTAGGATGGGATCCTATGACACAAGTGAGGGATGGATCTCTAGGATGGGATGCTATGACACAAGTGAGGGATGGTGGATCTCTAGGATGGGATCCTATGACACAAGTGAGGGATGGATCTCTAGGATGGGATGCTATGACACAAGTGAGGGATGGTGGATCTCTAGGATGGGATGCTATGACACAAGTGAGGGGTGGTGGATCTCTAGGATGGGATCCTATGACACAAGTGAGGGGTGGTGGATCTATAGGATGGGATCCTATGACACAAGTGAGGGATGGTGGATCTCTAGGATGGGATCCTATGACACAAGTGAAGGATGGTGGATCTCTAGGATGGGATCCTATGACACAAGTGAGGGATGGTGGATCTCTAGGATGGGATCCTATGACACAAGTGAGGCATGGTGGATCTCTAGGATGGGATCCTATGACACAAGTGAGGGATGGATCTCTAGGATGGGATGCTATGACACAAGTGAGGGATGGTGGATCTCTAGGATGGGATCCTATGACACAAGTGAGGGGTGGTGGATCTCTAGGATGGGATCCTATGACACAAGTGAGGCATGGATCTCTAGGATGGGATCCTATGACCCAAGTGAGGCATGGTGGATCTATAGGATGGGATCCTATGACACAAGTGAGGGATGGATCTCTAGGATGGGATCCTATGACACAAGTGAGGCATGGTGGATCTATAGGATGGGATCCTATGACACAAGTGAGGGATGGATCTCTAGGATGGGATCCTATGACACAAGTGAGGCATGGTGGATCTCTAGGATGGGATCCTATGACACAAGTGAGGGATGGTGGATCTCTAGGATGGGATCCTATGACACAAGTGAAGGGTGGTGGATCTCTAGGATGGGATCCTATGACACAAGTGAGGGATGGTGGATCTCTAGGATGGGATCCTATGACACAAGTGAGGCATGGTGGATCTCTAGGATGGGATCCTATGACACAAGTGAGGGGTGGTGGATCTCTAGGATGGGATCCTATGACACAAGTGAGGGATGGATCTCTAGGATGGGATCTTATGACACAAGTGAAGGATGGTGGATCTCTAGAATTTGATCCTCTGCTCCTATCACACAAGTGAGGGATGGTGGATCTCTAGGATGAGATCCTATGACACAAGTGAGGGATGGTGGATCTCTAGGATGGGATCCTATGACACAAGTGAGGGATGGTGCATCTCTAGGATGGGATCCTATGACACAAGTGAGGGATGGATCTCTAGGATGGGATCTTATGACACAAGTGAAGGATGGTGGATCTCTAGAATTTGATCCTCTGCTCCTATCACACAAGTGAGGGATGGTGGATCTCTAGGATGAGATCCTATGACACAAGTGAGGGATGGTGGATCTCTAGGATGGGATCCTATGACACAAGTGAGGGATGGTGCATCTCTAGGATGGGATCCTATGACACAAGTGAGGGATGGATCTCTAGGATGGGATCTTATGACACAAGTGAAGGATGGTGGATCTCTAGAATTTGATCCTCTGCTCCTATCACACAAGTGAGGGATGGTGGATCTCTAGGATGAGATCCTATGACACAAGTGAGGGATGGTGGATCTCTAAGATGTGATCCTCGGGCCAGTAGGACACACGTTAGAATGGTGGATCTCTATAGTGGGATCTGCTACTAGGACACAAGTGAGGGATGGTGGATCTCCAGAATGTGATCGTCAGCCACCGTGACACAAGTGAGGGATGGTGGATCTCCAGAATGTGATTCTCGGCCACCGTGACACAAGTGAGGGATGGTGGATCTCCAGAATGTGATTCCTGGCCACTAGGACACAAGTGAGGGATGGTGGATCTCCAGAATGTGATTCTCGGCCACCATGACACAAGTGAGGGATGGTGGATCTCCAGAATGTGATTCCTGGCCACTAGGACACAAGGGAGGGATGGTGGATCTCCAGAATGTGATTCCCGGCCACTAGGACTCCCTCTCCAGCCATTAGGAAGGGCAGAAGCTGTGACATGAGGAAGCAGAGCCCAGCCCCCAGCAAGATGGCCGCCTCCGTACAGAGACACAGAGCAGAAGAACACACAGGGAGTCAGAGAGGGAAATGCTGCAGAGAGATCACCGGCAGCCCTGGTGACCGGTCCTCTACAATATCTGATCTCCACCCAGGGGCGGACTGACAACTCATGGGGCCCCCGGGCAATAGGGGATCATGGGGCCCCTGTGTCCTTGCCCAAACTCAAAAAAGCCTATGAAAAAGGTACCAGGGGCATCTCATGGGGCCCCCTACTGACCCCGGGCCCTCGGACAGTGCCCAAGTTTCCAAATGGTCAGTTCGCCCATCTCCACCCCTCACACAATGAATATCTCCTATGTCAGTGTTCACTACATCAAGAAAAACAAAAATAAGTGAGCGCTCGAATGAATATAATAATGAGCAGCAGCTGTACACCAAAAAAGGCACCATATCAAACCTTCAAAGACATAAATGTAAAAGGGGGTGCAGCGCTATATAACTTAGCAAATAGTGATAAATCAAACACAGATGATAAACAATGAAAACGGTGACTGTGTGTTAATAAAGCCACTGAATGGTGGCTATGAAGTGAGGGAAGGGAAACAGTCCAATGGAGGAGTGCTCTTAAGATCCAGGATGATCCTCAGACGTCCAATATTAGGAACCGTCAGGTGATAAAAAGTGTAAAGATTGCGCACTCACCAGATACGCAATCTTTATGCGCATTTGTGTATAATATCACTGGACCTCCTGTGTCATCATCCTGGTCTGGTCAGATCTGGTCAGCATATCCTTCTTTGCCTGGTACCCGGATAGATGCAGCTATTCCATGGATCTGGCTGGTTCCCACCAGAACTCAAATAAATAGAAAGGGCCCCATAGTGTGATATCCTCAGGTATCTTTATTATAGGCACAGGATAGCAGGAAATCCAACATACAAAATAGTACTGACCCAGATGCAAATCAAAGATGGCCGCCGGGGCCCCTCGTGGCGCCGGCGGTGAGGCGTCCAACCTGCTGTACCTTTCACTGACGCGTTTCGAGCTTTCACCTACTTCCCATCACACTTGTGATCATCCCCAGTCCTGGGAAACCCTGCTCCGGGCTGCAGCACTTCAACAAGTCACGGGTGGGGGGGGGTTGTGATCACAAGTGTGATGGGAAGTAGGTGAAAGCTCGAAACGCGTCAGTGAAAGGTACAGCAGGTTGGACGCCTCACCGCCGGCGCCACGAGGGGCCCCGGCGGCCATCTTTGATTTGCAGCTGGGTCAGTACTACTTTGTATGTTGGATTTCCTGCTATCCTGTGCCTATAATAAAGATACCTGAGGATATCACACTATGGGGCCCTTTCTATTTATTTGAGTTCTGGTGGGAACCAGCCAGATCCATGGAATAGCTGCATCTATCCGGGTACCAGGCAAAGAAGGATATGCTGACCAGATCTGACCAGACCAGGATGATGACACAGGAGGTCCAGTGATATTATACACAAATGCGCATAAAGATTGCGTATCTGGTGAGTGCGCAATCTTTACACTTTTTATCACCTGACGGTTCCTAATATTGGACGTCTGAGGATCATCCTGGATCTTAAGAGCACTCCTCCATTGGACTGTTTCCCTTCCCTCACTTCATAGCCACCATTCAGTGGCTTTATTAACACACAGTCACCGTTTTCATTGTCATCTGTGTTTGATTTATCACTATTTGCTAAGTTATATAGCGCTGCACCCCTCACTACATCACTCACCGGCATGAATACGGAGCTCTATGGCGCAGGACTGAGATCCCAGCTGATTGGTTGCTGTACAGCGATACAGACCGGACGTCCCCAGTGTGATGTTTGTCAGGGTGGCGGAACCCCGAGAATCTGCTGGAACAAGACAGGTCAGCGGAATCTGTACCAGCCTGGTGACACTACATGGTGCCGGCTATGACACCCCCACAGTATTCACTACATGATGCCGGCTATGACACCCCACAGTATTCACTACTATGACACCCTCACAGTATTCACTACTATGACACCCCCACAGTATTCACTACTATGACACCCCCACAGTATTCACTACTATGACACCCCACAGTATTCACTACTATGACACCCCCACAGTATTCACTACATGATGCCGGCTATGACACCCCACAGTATTCACTACTATGACACCCTCACAGTATTCACTACATGATGCCGGCTATGACACCCCACAGTATTCACTACTATGACACCCCCACAGTATTCACTACTATGACACCCCCACAGTATTCACTACTATGACACCCCCACAGTATTCACTACTATGACACCCCCACAGTATTCACTACATGATGCCAGCTATGACACCCCCACAGTATCCACTACATGGTGCCGGCTATGACACCCCCACAGCATCCACTACATGATGCCGGCTATGACACCCCACAGTATTCACTACATGGTGCCGGCTATGACACCCCCACAGTATTCACTACATGGTGCCGGCTATGACACCCCCACAGTATCCACTACATGGTGCCGGCTATGACACCCCCACAGTATCCACTACATGGTACCGGCTATGACACCCCCACAGTATCCACTACATGGTGCCGGCTATGACACCCCCACAGTATCCACTACATGGTGCCGGCTATGACACCCCCACAGTATTCACTACTATGACACCCCCACAGTATCCACTACATGGTGCCGGCTATGACACCCCCACAGTATCCACTACATGGTACCGGCTATGACACCCCTACAAGACTGGCGTGGGTGACGGTTGGCGTGCACACAGGTCATGTGACCACAGGCAGCAAAAGGACTGATTGTCATGTGATCAGTGGCTATGACCTGATTGGCTATGTCCTCCCTCTCTGGCCACCCTGGAGCTGATTTAGAACAGGGTTGTCAGTCGTTGTCATAGGAACAATCCAATGAGAAGGGCGGCTCCCTGACATTGCACTGCATTATGGGGACATGGGGAGAATGCTGCCACCTGCTGGACATCTGCAGGACTACCTCTGATCTTTAACCTGCAGGACAGGTGCTCCAGGATCCTCTGGCCACTCCCTGTTCTTAGTGTAGGCTCCTCCCATATATTGGGTCCAGGGGTTGAGGCTCACCTTCCTGGCGGGTGATGAGTAGTTGACCATCGGGGGGGATTTTCTCCCATCTGAAGCGGGGAGCCGGGATCCCTTCTGTCACCGAGCAGCGGAGGTGAATACTGCCCCCTTCCTGACCATGGCCATCGCTGGAACAGTCTGGGATGGAAGGAGGGACTGTGGGGGAGAGAAGTCATGTGACCATCAGAGGCGGACTATGGAGTCCAGGGAAGAAGCAGAAGGTTGTGGTCTGCTGGTGTGGTCAGGATGGCATCTAGCCACTACACACAATGCCGGGACTGTGGGGGAGAGAAGTCGTGTGACCATCAGAGGAGGACTATGGAGTCCAGGGAAGAAGCAGAAGGTTGTGGTCAGGACGACATCTAGCCACTACACACAATGCCGGGACTGTGGGGGAGAGAAGTCATGTGACCATCAGAGGAGGACTATGGGGGAGAGAAGTCATGTGACCATCAGAGGAGGACTATGGGGGAGAGAAGTCATGTGACCATCAGAGGCGGACTATGGAGTCCAGGGTGAAGAAGGTTGAGGTCTACTGTGGTCAGGCCACTACACACAATGCCACCAGAGCAGGCCCTCCCGTACTCGCACTCCGACTTACCGAGCACAGTGAGTCCCACCAGGCCGATGTTGGGTGTGGCCCCATCTGGGGGGTTGATGACGGTGCACTGGTATGTGCCGGTGTCCCATACACGCGTGTGGTTGATGAAGATACTGGCGTCCTGGGTGGGACGGAAGGCAAATTTCACTCGGCCCAAATATTCCGTCAGACTTTCCACAATCTGCCCCTGTTCATAGGCAATGACCTGCCGGAGGGAGCACACAGGAGCTTACACTTCTTTCCCAGAATCCCCTTCTGTCACATGACTACCCTGCAGGATCCATCCTGGTGACATCACTGCCCCGCCTCTCCATGTCATCCAATCAGGGAGCGCTTCGCATTCATTGAGATACTATGGGGGGCCGACCTACAGCTGTGATCGAGGTAGGTCCCCCTCACCCCCACATGGAGGGGGCCTCAGCGGGGCCCCCTTCTCACTTACCTGCAGCGGGTGTTTCGGCTCCACCAGAGGAGTGACCGTCCAGATGATGTTCAGGCGGTTGAGCGCGGCCGTGGTTCGGAACGCGCAGGGGAGGAGAGCCGTTCCACCTCTGGTCACATGGACGCTCGGTGTGTTCACCGTCACCTGCACCGCGCCGACGGCTGCCAGAACCATACACAGAATATATATTGGGGGGTCTGTATATATAGGGGGTCTCTGTATATAGGGGGTCTCTGTATATATAGGGGGGTTTGTATATATAGGGGGTCTGTATATATAGGAGGTCTCTGTATATAGGGGGTCTGTATATATAGGGGGTCTCTGTATATAGGGGGTCTCTGTATATATAGGGGGGTCTGTATATATAGGAGGTCTCTGTATATGGGGGGTCTGTATATATAGGGGGTCTGTATATATAGGGGGTCTCTGTATATAGGGGGGTCTGTATATATAGGGGGTCTCTGTATATAGGGGGTCTGTATATAGGGGGTCTCTGTATATAGGGGGTCTGTATATATAGGGGGTCTCTGTAAATAGGGGGGTCTGTATAAAGGGGGTCTCTGTATAGGGGGTTCTCTGTATATAGGGGGCCTGTATATAGGGGGTCTCTGTATATAGGGGGTTTTATATAGGGGTCTGTATATAGGGGGTCTCTGTATATAGGGGTCTGTATATAGGGGGTCTCTGTATAGGGGGGTCTGTATATAGGGGGTCTCTGTATATAGGGGTCTCTGTATATAGGGGTCTCTGTATAGGGGGTCTCTGTATAGGGGGTCTGTATATAGGGGTCTGTATATAGGGGTTCTCTGTATATAGGAAGTTGTATATAGGGGAGCTCTGTATATAGGGGGTCTCTGTACAGGGTGGTCTGTATATAGGGGGTCTCTGTATATAGGGGTGTCTCTGTATAGGGGGTGTCTCTGTATAGGGGGGTCTGTATATAGGGGGTCTCTGTATATAAGGGGTCCATATATAGGGGGTGTCTCTGTATAGGGGGGTCTGTATATAGGGGAGCTCTGTATAGGGGGTCTCTGTATATAGGGGGTATCTGTAGAGGGGTCTGTATATAGGGGGGTGTCTATACGGGGGTCTGTATATAGGGTGGTCTCTGTATGGGGGTCTCTGTATAAAGTGAGTCTGTATATAGGGGGTCTCTGTATAGGGCGGTCTGTATATAGGGGGTCTCTGTATAAAGGGAGTCTGTATATAGGGGGTGTCTCTGTATAGGGGGTCTCTGCATATAGGGGGTCTGTATATAGGGGGTGTCTCTGTATAGGGGGTCTGTATATAGGGGGGTCTCTGTATAGGGGGTCTCTGTATAGGGGGTCTCTGTATATAGGGGGGTGTCTGAATATAGGGGGGTGTCTTTGTATAGGGGTCTGTATATAGGGGTCTCTGTATAGGGGTGTCTCTAAATAGGGGGTGTCTCTGTATAGGGGGTCTGTATATGGGGTGGTGTCTTTGTATATGGGGGTCTTTATATAGGGGAGTTGTCTCTGTATATAGGGGGGTGTCTCTGTATATGGGGGTCTGTATATAGGGGTGTGTCTCTGTATATGGGGGTCTGTATATAGGGGAGTTGTCTCTGTATATAGGGGGGTGTCTCTGTATATGGGGGTCTGTATATAGGGGAGTGTCTCTGTATGGGGGTCTGTATATAGGGGAGTGTCTCTGTATGGGGGTCTGTATATAGGGGTGTGTCTCTGTATGGGGGTCTGTATATAGGGGTGTGTCTCTGTATGGGGGTCTGTATATAGGGGAGTGTCTCTGTATGGGGGTCTGTATATAGGGGTGTGTCTCTGTATGGGGGTCTGTATATAGGGGAGTGTCTCTGTATGGGGGTCTGTATATAGGGGAGTGTCTCTGTATGGGGGTCTGTATATAGGGGTGTGTCTCTGTATGGGGGTCTGTATATAGGGGAGTGTCTCTGTATAGGGGGTCTGTATATAGGGGTGTGTCTCTGTATATGGGGGTCTGTATATAGGGGAGTGTCTCTGTATAGGGGGTCTGTATATAGGGGAGTTGTCTCTGTATAGGGGGTCTGTATATGGGGGTCTGTATATAGGGGGTGTCTCTGTATAGGGGGTCTGTATATGGGGGTCTGTATATAGGGGTGTGTCTCTGTATAGGGGGTCTGTATATGGGGGTCTGTATATAGGGGAGTGTCTCTGTATGGGGGTCTGTATATAGGGGAGTGTCTCTGTATGGGGGTCTGTATATAGGGGAGTTGTCTCTGTATGGGGGTCTGTATATAGGGGTGTGTCTCTGTATGGGGGTCTGTATATAGGGGAGTGTCTCTGTATAGGGGGTCTGTATATAGGGGTGTGTCTCTGTATAGGGGGTCTGTATATGGGGTGGTGTCTTTGTATATGGGGGTCTTTATATAGGGGAGTTGTCTCTGTATGGGGGTCTGTATATAGGGGTGTGTCTCTGTATGGGGGTCTGTATATAGGGGAGTGTCTCTGTATAGGGGGTCTGTATATAGGGGTGTGTCTCTGTATATGGGGGTCTGTATATAGGGGAGTGTCTCTGTATAGGGGGTCTGTATATAGGGGAGTTGTCTCTGTATAGGGGGTCTGTATATGGGGGTCTGTATATAGGGGGTGTCTCTGTATAGGGGGTCTGTATATGGGGGTCTGTATATAGGGGTGTGTCTCTGTATAGGGGGTCTGTATATGGGGGTCTGTATATAGGGGTGTGTCTCTGTATAGGGGGTCTGTATATAGGGGGAGCTCTGTATAGGGGGGTCTGTATATAGAGGGGGGTCTGTATGGGGGGTCTGTATATAGAGGGAGCTCTGTATGGGGGGTCCTCTGTATGGGGGGTCTGTATAGGGGGGTCTGTATGGGGGGTCCTCTGTATGGGGGGTCTGTATATAGGGGGAGCTCTGTATGGGGGGTCCTCTGTATGGGGGGTCTGTATAGGGGGGTCTGTATGGGGGGTCCTCTGTATGGGGGGTCTGTATATAGGGGGAGCTCTGTATGGGGGGTCCTCTGTATGGGGGGTCTGTATAGGGGGTCTGTATATAGGGGTGTGTCTCTGTATGGGGGGTCTGTATATAGGGGGAGCTCTGTGTCAGTGCAGTTCAGTAATTATGTATCTGCATAGTTGGGTCGCTCTGTATTGTTGTAGATCTGTATGGGGGTCGCTGTGTATGGGGGTCGCTGTGAATGGGGGTCGCTGTGTATGGGGGTCGCTGTGAATGGGGGTCGCTGTGTATGGGGGTCGCTGTGTATGGGGGTCGCTGTGTATGGGGGTCGCTGTGTATGGGGGTCGCTGTGAATGGGGGTCGCTGTGTATGGGGGTCGCTGTGTATGGGGGTCGCTGTGAATGGGGGTCGCTGTGTATGGGGGTCGCTGTGAATGGGAGTCGCTGTGTATGGGGGTCGCTGTGAATGGGGGTCGCTGTGTATGGGGGTCGCTGTGAATGGGGGTCGCTGTGTATGGGGGTCGCTGTGTATGGGGGTCGCTGTGTATGGGGGTCGCTCGGCACGAGGTCAGATCTCGATCAGGATAAACCCACTCCCTGGGAGGCAGGTAAGTCCGGTCGGTATGGGGGTCGCTCTGTATGGGGGTCGCTCTGTATGGGGGTCGCTCAGTATGGGGGTTGCTCGGTATGGGGGTTGCTCTGTATGGGGGTCGCTCAGTATGGGGGTTGCTCGGTATGGGGGTTGCTCGGTATAGGGGTCGCTCTGTATGGGGGACGCTGTGTATGGGGGACGCTGTGTATGGGGGTCGCTCGGTACGGGGTTAGATCTCGGTCAGGATGAACCCACTCACTGGGAGGCAGGTAAGTCCGGTCGGTATGGGGGTCGCTCTGTATGGGGGTCGCTCAGTATGGGGGTCGCTCGGTATGGGGGTCGCTCGGTATGGGGGTCGCTCGGTATAGGGGTCGCTCTGTATGGGGGTTGCTCGGTATAGGGGTCGCTGTGTATGGGGGTCGCTCGGTATGGGGGTCTCTCGGTATAGGGGTCGTTCTGTATGGGGGTCGCTCGGTATGGGGGTCGCTCTGTATGGGGGTTGCTCGGTATGGGGGTCGCTGTGTATGGGGGTCGCTCGGTACGGGGTTAGATCTCGGTCAGGATGAACCCACTGACTGGGAGGCAGGTAAGTCCGGTCGGTATGGGGGTCGCTCGGTATGGGGGTCGCTCGGTATAGGGGTCGCTCTGTATGGGGGTTGCTCGGTATGGGGGTCGCTCAGTATGGGGGTCGCTCAGCATGGGGGTCGCTCAGTACGGGGTCAGATCTCGGTCAGGATGAACCCACTGACTGGGAGGCAGGTAAGTCCGGTCGGTATGGGGGTCGCTCTGTATGGGGGTCGCTCAGTATGGGGGTTGCTCAGTATGGGGGTCGCTCGGTATGGGGGTCGCTCGGTATGGGGGTCGCTCGGTATGGGGGTCTCTCGGTATAGGGGTCGCTCTGTATGGGGGTCGCTCGGTATGGGGGTAGCTCAGTATGGGGGTCGCTCAGTACGGGGTCAGATCTCGGTCAGGATGAACCCACTCACTGGGAGGCAGGTAAGTCCGGTCGGTATGGGGGTCGCTCTGTATGGGGGTTGCTCAGTATGGGGGTTGCTCAGTATGGGGGTTGC
The DNA here is from genome assembly GCF_062004578.1 of Staurois parvus. Lineage (NCBI taxonomy): Eukaryota > Metazoa > Chordata > Amphibia > Anura > Ranidae > Staurois > Staurois parvus. The sequence goes on from NW_028320962.1 coordinate 19,383, forward strand.
TCGGTATGGGGGTTGCTCTGTATGGGGGTCGCTCAGTATGGGGGTTGCTCAGTATGGGGGTCGCTCGGTATGGGGGTCGCTCGGTAAGGGGGTCGCTCGGTATGGGGGTCTCTTGGTATAGGGGTCGCTCTGTATGGGGGTCGCTCGGTATGGGGGTCGCTCAGTATGGGGGTCGCTCAGTATGGGGGTCGCTCAGTAAGGGGGTCGCTCGGTATAGGGGTCGCTCTGTATGGGGGTCGCTCGGTATGGGGGTCGCTCGGTATGGGGGTCGCTCGGTATGGGGGTCTCTCTGTATGGGGGTCGCTCGGTATGGGGGTCGCTCAGTATGGGGGTCGCTCAGTATGGGGGTCGCTCAGTACGGGGTCAGATCTCGGTCAGGATGAACCCACTCACTGGGAGGCAGGTAAGTCCGGTCGGACGTTACCTGTCAGGGTGAGGATCCAGCGCAGTGGGCGGAGACTCTTCATGGTTGTTTCCCTGGAGATTGGGGTCACCCTGATGGCTCCTCTGCTCGGGGTCCCTCTGTCCCCTCTACTTGTGTCCCTTTGTCCCCGTCCTCCCCTCCCCCGCCCTCAGCCCCGCCTCCTCGTTATTTGCTGAATTCATTACGCTCCATTTCCCGGGTCATTATTTCCAATCTCTCCATTCACTCCGCCTCCATATCCCCGCCCAGGAGGCCGCCCGGCCAGCAACACGTATTGTACAACGAGATCCGTACAACGAGATCTGTAAATTGTGATCCGTACAACGAGATCCGTACAACGAGATCCGTAAATTGTGATCCGTACAACGAGATCCGTAAATTGTGATCCGTACAACGAGATCCGTACAACGAGATCCGTACAACGAGATCCGTACAACGAGATCTGTAAATTGTGATCCGTACAACGAGATCCGTACAACGAGATCCGTACAACGAGATCTGTAAATTGTGATCCGTACAACGAGATCCGTAAATTGTGATCCGCACAACGTGATCCGCTCAACGAGATCCGTAAATTGTGATCCGTACAACGAGATCCGTAAATTGTGATCCGCACAACAAGATCCGTAAATTGTGACCCGTACAACGAGATCCGTACAACGAGATCCGTACGAGATCCGTAAATTGTGATCCATACAACGTGATCTGTAAATTGTGATCCGTACAACGAGATCCGTACAACGAGATCCGTACGAGATCCGTAAATTGTGATCCATACAACGAGATCCGTGAATTGTGATCCGTACAATGTGATCCGTACAACGATATCTGAAAATTGTGATCCGTACAACGAGATCCGTAAATTGTGATCCGTACAACGATATCTGAAAATTGTGATCCGTACAACGAGATCCGTACAACGAGATCCGTACGAGATCCGTAAATTGTGATCCATACAACGTGATCTGTAAATTGTGATCCGTACAACGAGATCCGTACAACGAGATCCGTACGAGATCCGTAAATTGTGATCCATACAACGAGATCCGTGAATTGTGATCCGTACAATGTGATCCGTACAACGATATCTGAAAATTGTGATCCGTACAACGAGATCCGTAAATTGTGATCCGTACAACGATATCTGAAAATTGTGATCCGTACAACGAGATCCGTACAACGAGATCCGTAAATTTTGATCTGTACAATGAGATCCGTAAATTGTGATCCGTACAACGAGATCCGTACAACGGGATTCGACCAATGGGATCCGCACAATGTGATCTGCCATCCAACCTGACAACCTCCATCATACTGACTGGCAATAATTTCCTAATGGAGGGAACGCCCGGCTCTGGGAACGCCCGGCTCTGGGAACGCCCGGCTCTGGGAACGGCCCATTCTGGGCACACACGGTCCCGGGTCGTCCTGTATGATAATATGTGATCAGGTAAAGGGACGTGTCTGTCCATGTATGGGCAATCTCTGTCCCTCGGTCACCTCTAGCTCTGATGTCTCATATTTCAGATTGGTGGTTGCTATGGTTACCCTCATGATGTCAGCGGCACTCTATGAGGTCTCTATGGGATCGTCTGTCACCGTGATTCAGCAAATTCCCGGAGCTCCATTGTCTGTGTATGTGGGCCGCCTGTGTGATCGGGGCACGACGGAAGCTTTACCGGCTGAAGTACTGCATGTGGGCAGGGCTGCTATTAGAAATCACGGGGCCCCGTACCGCCTACCTGACAGGGCCCCGTACCGCCTACCTAACAGGGGCCCCGTACCGCCTACCTAACGGGCCCCGTACCACCTACCTGAGAGGCCCCGTACTGCCTACCTGAGAGGCCCCGTACCACCTACCTAACAGGGGCCCCGTACCACCTACCTGAGAGGCCCCGTACCACCTACCTAACAGGGGCCCCGTACCGCCTACCTAACAGGGGCCCCGTACCACCTACATGAGGCCCCGTACCGCCTACCTAACAGGGGCCCCGTACCACCTACCTGAGAGGCCCCGTACCACCTACCTGACAGGGCCCCGTACCGCCTACCTAACAGGGGCCCCGTACCACCTACCTGACAGGCCCCCCCCCTCCCAAAAGTATCAAAATGATATTTTCACTAAAAGTACACAGAAACCATTATTAGTGACAACAAACAAAACTTACCGAATGACGTGTGATTGGGGTGTCGGGTGGCGTGTCCTGTACCGTGTGATTGGGGTGCCGTGTCCTGTACCGTGTGATTGGGGTGCCGTGTCCTGTACCGTGTGACTGGGGTGCCGTGTCCCTGTACCGTGTGATTGCAGTGCCGTGTCCTGTACCGTGTGATTGGGGTGCCGTGTCCTGTACCGTGTGATTGGGGTGTTGGGTGTCGTGTCATTCAGATGGATGCTGTGTTCTCATGATGCATGCAGCGTCCATCCCGTCTACGTCCAATCCCGCGTTCTCGCGCAGCGTCCATTCCGTCTGCGTCCAATCCCGCGTTCTCGCGCAGCGTCCATGCCGTCTGCGTCCAATCCCGCGTTCTCGCGCAGCGTCCATGCCGTCTGCGTCCAATCCCGCGTTCTCGCGCAGCGTCCATTCCGTCTGCGTCCAATCCCGCGTTCTCGCGCAGCGTCCATCCCGTCTGCGTCCAATCCCGCGTTCTCGCGCAGCGTCCATCCCGTCTGCGTCCAATCCCGCGTTCTCGCGCAGCGTCCATCCCGTCTGCGTCCAATCCCGCGTTCTCGCGCAGCGTCCATCCCGTCTGCGTCCAATCCCGCGTTCTCGCGCAGCGTCCATCCCGTCTGCGTCCAATCCCGCGTTCTCGCGCAGCGTCCATCCCGTCTGCGTCCAATGCCGCGTTCTCGCGCAGCGTCCATCCCGTCTGCGTCCAATCCCGCGTTCTCGCGCAGCGTCCATGCCGTCTGCGTCCAATCCCGCGTTCTCGCGCAGCGTCCATCCCGTCTACGTCCAATCCCGCGTTCTCGCGCAGCGCCCATCCCGTCTGCGTCCAATCCCGCGTTCTCGCGCAGCGTCCATCCCGTCTGCGTCCAATCCCGCGTTCTCGCGCAGCGCCCATCCCGTCTGCGTCCAATCCCGCGTTCTCGCGCAGCGTCCATCCCGTCTGCGTCCAATCCCGCGTTCTCGCGCAGCGTCCATCCCGTCTGCGTCCAATGCCGCGTTCTCGCGCAGCGTCCATCCCGTCTGCGTCCAATCCCGCGTTCTCGCGCAGCGTCCATGCCGTCTGCGTCCAATCCCGCGTTCTCGCGCAGCGTCCATTCCGTCTGCGTCCAATCCCGCGTTCTCGCGCAGCGTCCATCCCGTCTACGTCCAATCCCGCGTTCTCGCGCAGCGTCCATCCCGTCTACGTCCAATCCCGCGTTCTCGCGCAGCGTCCATCCCGTCTACGTCCAATCCCGCGTTCTCGCGCAGCGTCCATCCCGTCTACGTCCAATCCCGCGTTCTCGCGCAGCGTCCATCCCGTCTACGTCCAATCCCGCGTTCTCGCGCAGCGTCCATCCCGTCTACGTCCAATCCCGCGTTCTCGCGCAGCGTCCATCCCGTCTACGTCCAATCCCGCGTTCTCGCGCAGCGCCCATCCCGTCTGCGTCCAATCCCGCGTTCTCGCGCAGCGTCCATCCCGTCTGCGTCCAATCCCGCGTTCTCGCGCAGCGTCCATCCCGTCTACGTCCAATCCCGCGTTCTCGCGCAGCGCACATCCCGTCTACGTCCAATCCCGCGTTCTCGCGCAGCGCCCATCCCGTTTACGTCCAATCCCGCGTTCTCGCGCAGCGTCCATCCCGTCTACGTCCAATCCCGCGTTCTCGCGCAGCGTCCATCCCGTCTACGTCCAATCCCGCGTTCTCGCGCAGCGTCCATCCCGTCTACGTCCAATCCCGCGTTCTCGCGCAGCGTCCATCCCGTCTACGTCCAATCCCGCGTTCTCGCGCAGCGTCCATCCCGTCTACGTCCAATCCCGCGTTCTCGCGCAGCGTCCATCCCGTCTACGTCCAATCCCGCGTTCTCGCGCAGCGTCCATCCCGTCTACGTCCAATCCCGCGTTCTCGCGCAGCGTCCATCCCGTCTACGTCCAATCCCGCGTTCTCGCGCAGCGTCCATCCCGTTTACGTCCAATCCCGCGTTCTCGCGCAGCGTCCATCCCGTCTACGTCCAATCCCGCGTTCTCGCGCAGCGTCCATCCCGTCTACGTCCAATCCCGCGTTCTCGCGCAGCGTCCATCCCGTCTACGTCCAATCCCGCGTTCTCGCGCAGCGTCCATCCCGTCTACGTCCAATCCCGCGTTCTCGCGCAGCGTCCATCCCGTCTACGTCCAATCCCGCGTTCTCGCGCAGCGTCCATCCCGTCTACGTCCAATCCCGCGTTCTCGCGCAGCGTCCATCCCGTCTACGTCCAATCCCGCGTTCTCGCGCAGCGTCCATCCCGTCTACGTCCAATCCCGCGTTCTCGCGCAGCGCCCATCCCGTCTACGTCCAATCCCGCGTTCTCGCGCAGCGCCCATCCCGTTTACGTCCAATCCCGCGTTCTCGCGCAGCGTCCATCCCGTCTACGTCCAATCCCGCGTTCTCGCGCAGCGTCCATCCCGTCTACGTCCAATCCCGCGTTCTCGCGCAGCGTCCATCCCGTTTACGTCCAATCCCGCGTTCTCGCGCAGCGTCCATCCCGTTTACGTCCAATCCCGCGTTCTCGCGCAGCGCACATCCCGTCTACGTCCAATCCCGCGTTCTCGTGCAGCGTCCATCCCGTTTACGTCCAATCCCGCGTTCTCACGCAGCGTCCATCCCATCTACGTCCAATCCCGCGTTCTCACGCAGCGTCCATCCCATCTACGTCCAATCCCGCGTTCTCACGCAGCGTCCATCCCATCTACGTCCAATCCCGCGTTCTCACGCAGCGTCCAGGCCCAGTGTCTGTAGTCTGATTGGATGATATACATGACGCTGTCTGGAGGCGGTATAGGTGGTAGCTGTGTTTAGGGCGTGGTCACAGCCCATCCCCCATATTGTATCCTCACCTTGATACATCGTTTTCCTGTCCTGATTTTCTGCATTCCACAATCATGGCCTGTTGGACGGGACGGACGGGACGGATGGGACGGGACAGGACGGGACGGATGGGACGGGACAGGACGGGACGGACGGGACGGGACAGGACGGGACGGACGGGACGGGACGGGATGGATGGGACGGGACAGGACGGGACGGATGGGACGGGACGGATGGGACGGGACGGGACGGATGGGACGGATGGGACGGGATGGGACGGATGGGATGGGACGGCCATGGCGGATTCTCTGTTGTTTACTAAACTGACTTCAATGACACTTTGTCATCATTTCTCAGATAAATACACACAGTATACAGAGGAATATATATACACACAGTATACAGAGGAATATATATACACAGTATACAGAGGAATATATATACACAGTATACAGAGGAATATATATATACACACAGTATACAGAGGAATATATATATACACAGTATACAGAGGAATATATATACACACAGTATACAGAGGAATATATATACACAGTATACAGAGGAATATATATACACAGTATACAGAGGAATATATATATACACAGTATACAGAGGAACATATATACACAGTATACAGAGGAATATATATACACACAGTATACAGAGGAATATATATACACACAGTATACAGAGGAATATATATACACAGTATACAGAGGAATATACACACAGTATACAGAGGAATATATATATACACACAGTATACAGAGGAATATATATATACACACAGTATACAGAGGAATATATATACACACAGTATACAGAGGAATATATATACACAGTATACAGAGGAACATATATACACAGTATACAGAGGAATATATATACACACAGTATACAGAGGAATATATATACACACAGTATACAGAGGAATATATATACACAGTATACAGAGGAATATACACACAGTATACAGAGGAATATATATATACACACAGTATACAGAGGAATATATATATACAGTATACAGAGGAATATATATACACAGTATACAGAGGAATATATATATACACAGTATACAGAGGAATATACACACAGTATACAGAGGAATATATATATACACACAGTATACAGAGGAATATATATACACAGTATACAGAGGAATATATATACACACAGTATACAGAGGAATATATATACACACAGTATGCAGAGGAATATATATACACAGTATACAGAGGAATATATATACACAGTATACAGAGGAATATATATACACAGTATACAGAGGAATATATATACACAGTATACAGAGGAATATATATACACAGTATACAGAGGAATATATACACACAGTATACAGAGGAATATATATACACACAGTATACAGAGGAATATATATACACACAGTATACAGAGGAATATATATACACAGTATACAGAGGAATATATATACACAGTATACAGAGGAATATATATACACACAGTATACAGAGGAATATATATACACAGTATACAGAGGAATATATATACACACAGTATACAGAGGAATATATATACACAGTATACAGAGGAATATATATATACACAGTATACAGAGGAATATATATATACACAGTATACAGAGGAATATATATACACAGTATACAGAGGAATATATATACACAGTATACAGAGGAATATATATACACAGTATACAGAGGAATATATATACACAGTATACAGAGGAATATATATATATACACAGTATACAGAGGAATATATATATACACAGTATACAGAGGAATATATATACACAGTATACAGAGGAATATATATACACAGTATACAGAGGAATATATATATATATACAGTATACAGAGGAATATATATACACAGTATACAGAGGAATATATATACACAGTATACAGAGGAATATATATACACAGTATACAGAGGAATATATATACACAGTATACAGAGGAATATATATACACAGTATACAGAGGAATATATATACACAGTATACAGAGGAATATATATATATACACAGTATACAGAGGAATATATATATACACAGTATACAGAGGAATATATATACACAGTATACAGAGGAATATATATACACAGTATACAGAGGAATATATATATATATACAGTATACAGAGGAATATATATATATACACAGTATACAGAGGAATATATATACACACAGTATACAGAGGAATATATATACACACAGTATACAGAGGAATATATATACACAGTATACAGAGGAATATATATACACAGTATACAGAGGAATATATATATATATACAGTATACAGAGGAATATATATATACACAGTATACAGAGGAATATATACACACAGTATACAGAGGAATATATATATATACACACTGACATTTTTCCCTCCTCATCTTCCCTGACTCTCTCACTGGTTCTGCATTTGGCTCGGGTCGGTGTCACTACTGGTACCATGAGGCCATACCTGGACCCTACAGAGGTCACACAGGCAGTCCAACTCCTCCAGGATGGCCCATCAATACCTGTCATTGCCAGAAGGTTTGCTGTGTCTCCCAGCACAGTCTCAAGAGCACGGAGGAGATTCCGGGAGACGAGAGCACGGAGGAGATTCCGGGAGACGAGAGGACGGAGGAGATTCCAGGAGACGAGAGGACGGAGGAGATTCCGGGAGAAGAGAGCACGGAGGAGATTCCGGGAGACGAGAGCATGGAGGAGATTCCAGGAGACAAGAGCATGGAGGAGATTCCGGGAGACGAGAGCGCGGAGGAGATTCCGGGAGACGAGAGGACGGAGGAGATTCCGGGAGAAGAGAGCACGGAGGAGATTCCGGGAGACGAGAGCATGGAGGAGATTCCGGGAGACGAGAGCGCGGAGGAGATTCCGGGAGACGAGAGCGCGGAGGAGATTCCGGGAGACGAGAGCGCGGAGGAGATTCCGGGAGATGAGAACGAGGAGGAAGTTCCGGGAGACGAGAGCGCGGAGGAGGTTCCGGGAGACGAGAGCGCGGAGGAGGTTCCGGGAGACGAGAGCGCGGAGGAGGTTCCGGGAGATGAGAACGCGGAGGAGGTTCCGGGAGACGAGAGGACGGAGGAGATTCCGGGAGAAGAGAGCACGGAGGAGATTCCGGGAGACGAGAGCATGGAGGAGATTCCGGGAGACGAGAGCGCGGAGGAGATTCCGGGAGACGAGAGCGCGGAGGAGATTCCGGGAGATGAGAACGAGGAGGAAGTTCCGGGAGACGAGAACGCGGAGGAGGTTCCGGGAGACGAGAGCGCGGAGGAGATTCCGGGAGACGAGAGCGCGGAGGAGGTTCCGGGAGACGAGAGCGCGGAGGAGGTTCCGGGAGACGAGAGCGCGGAGGAGGTTCCGGGAGACGAGAACGCGGAGGAGGTTCCGGGAGACGAGAGCGCGGAGGAGGTTCCGGGAGACGAGAGCGCGGAGGAGGTTCCGGGAGACGAGAGCGCGGAGGAGGTTCCGGGAGACGAGAGCGCGGAGGAGGTTCCGGGAGACGAGAGCGCGGAGGAGGTTCCGGGAGACGAGAGCGCGGAGGAGGTTCCGGGAGACGAGAGCGCGGAGGAGGTTCCGGGAGACGAGAGCGCGGAGGAGGTTCCGGGAGACGAGAGCGCGGAGGAGATTCCGGGAGACAAGAGCACGGAGGAGATTCCAGGAGACAGGCAGTTCCTCTAGGAGGGCTGGACAGGGCTGTAGAATGTCCTTAACCCAGGACCGGTATCTGCTCCTTTGTACAAGGAGGAACAGGATGAGCCCTACAAAATGACCTCCAGCAGGCCACTGGTGGGAATGCTGGAAAAAGGAGGGGGTAGCCACGTAACATGACACGTACATATGTGTCATATAGATATCTCCGTCTCACTGATAATTAGTGTGGATTTATAAACCCAAAAGCTTTACATAAAACATAGCAGCATGACGAGGACAACAGCGCTCCCACAGAGGGGTTGTTAGAAAGTCCAAGCGGAGTAATGTCATGTTTAACAGACAAGTTTTATTTGATCACACGGATGGATCACATGGATGGATCACACGGATGGATCACACGGACGGATCCCACGGATGGATCACACGGACGGATCCCACGGACGGATCATACGGACGGATCGCACGGACGGATCCCACGGACGGATCATACGGAGGTTAGACAGAGACGTGGTAGACAAATCTTTATAAAATCACTGAATTAAAAGCATTCGGCGTCTCCAGAGATCATATCCGGCAATCAGGATCCACGTCAGGCAATACGGTTCCAACTACCAGATCAGAGGATTTCCATATGATATCTGCATGGGGGGAGCATTCTTCAAAAACTGTTTTGGTGACCCCCACAGTGAACAGAACGACCTCCTGAAAATGGAAAACCAGAAATAAATGAGGAGATCAAAGTAGAGGGAAGAAATCATAGGAAATGTATGCTGACCACATGTAATAAGAGCCCCATGTCAGGTATATATGTTACTCCGTTACCTTCTCATGAACTCATGTAAAGATGGATCTATGGCCTTCCTGGGGATCCACCCCAAATGGAAATGTATCCCCCATAGTACCCCATTTATCCCCCATAGTCAGTGATTCTAGAGGTATATCAATGTGACACATAAATATGAAGCTACCAGCAAGGGGACTCCTCACTTGAAGTAAGATCAGGTCGGGTGGGAATGTCTCTGACCAAACAATCAGAAACAGACTTCATGAGGGTGGCCTGAGGGCCCGACATCCTCTAGTGGCCCCTGTGCTCACTGCCCGGCACCATAGAGCTGGATTGGCATTGGCCATTGAACCCCAGAATTGTCAGGTCCACCACTGGCACCCTGTGCTTCTCACAGATGAGAGCAGGTTCCCCCTGAGCACATGTGACAGACGTGAGAGGGTCTGGAGAAGCCGTGGAGAACGTTCTGCTGCCTGTAACATGGTTCAGTATGACCGTTCTGGTGGTGGGTCAGTGATGGTCTGGGGGGGCATCTCCATGGAGGGACACACAGACCTCTACAGGCTGGACAATGGCCCCCTGACTGCCATTAGGTATTGGGATGAGATCCTTGGACCCATTGTCAGACCCTACACTGGGGCAGGGGGTCCTGGGTTCCTCCTGGTGCGGAGGGTCCTGGGTTCCTCCTGGTGCGGAGGGTCCTGGGTTCCTCCCGGTGCGGGGGGCCCGGGTTCCTCCCGGTGCGGGGGGTCCCGGGTTCCTCCCGCTGCGGTGGGTCTTGGGTTCCTCCCGGTGCGGTGGGTCTTGGGTTCCTCCCGGTGCGGTGGGTCCCGGGTTCCTCCTGGTGCAGACAATGCCTGGCCTCATGTGGGGGGAGTATACAGGCAGTCCCTGGAGGATGAAGGAATTGATACCACTGAATGGCCCCCACACTCCCCTGACCTAAACCCAATAGAACCCCTCTGGGATGTCATGTTGCGGTCCATCCGACGCCGCCAGGTTGCACCTCAGACAGTCCAGGAGCTCAGTGACACCCTGCTCCAGATCTGGGAGGAAATCTCCCAGGACACCATCCGTGGTCTCATTAGGACCCTCCCCCAACGTTGTCAGGCATGCATACAAGCACGTGGGGGCCACACAGACTACTGAGGGCCATTCTGAGTTGCTGCAATGACATTTCACCAACATGGACTCGCCTGCTGCATCATTTCTTCACTCTGTAGGTCGATCATTTCCATTAAACGATGGGGCGTCCTTACGTTCCTCACCCATCCCCCGTCCATGTCAGTATAGAGATCCAGCAGGAGATTCTCTGACCAGTCCCATCACAGTGATCCCTCTCTGACCAGTCCCGGCACGGTGATCCCTCTCTGACCAGTCCCGGCACGGTGATCCCTCTCTGACCAGTCCCGGCACGGTGATCCCTCTCTGACCAGTCCCGTCACGGTGATCCCTCTCTGACCAGTCCCGGCACGGTGATCCCTCTCTGACCAGTCCCGGCACGGTGATCCCTCTCTGACCAGTCCCGGCACGGTGATCCTTCTGTGACCAGTCCCGTCACGGTGATCCCTCTCTGACCAGTCCCGTCACGGTGATCCCTCTCTGACCAGTCCCGTCACGGTGATCCTTCTCTGACCAGTCCCGGCACGGTGATCCCTCTCTGACCAGTCCCGGCACGGTGATCCCTCTCTGACCAGTCCCGGCACGGTGATCCTTCTGTGACCAGTCCCGGCACGGTGATCCCTCTCTGACCAGTCCCGTCACGGTGATCCCTCTCTGACCAGTCCCGTCACGGTGATCCCTCTCTGACCAGTCCCGGCACGGTGATCCCTCTCTGACCAGTCCCGTCACGGTGATCCCTCTCTGACCAGTCCCGTCACGGTGATCCCTCTCTGACCAGTCCCGGCACGGTGATCCCTCTCTGACCAGTCCCGGCACGGTGATCCCTCTCTGACCAGTCCCGGCACGGTGATCCCTCTCTGACCAGTCCCGGCACGGTGATCCTTCTGTGACCAGTCCCGTCACGGTGATCCCTCTCTGACCAGTCCCGTCACGGTGATCCCTCTCTGACCAGTCCCGGCACAGTGATCCCTCTCTGACCAGTCCCGGCACAGTGATCCCTCTCTGACCAGTCCCAGCACAGTGATCCCTATCTGACCAGTCCCATCACAGTGATCCCTCTCTGACCAGTCCCGTCACAGTGATCCCTCTCTGACCAGTCCCGTCACAGTGATCCCTCTCTGACCAGTCCCGGCACAGTGATCCCTCTCTGACCAGTCCCGTCACAGTGATCCCTCTCTGACCAGTCGCAGCACAGTGATCCCTCTCTGACCAGTCCCGGCACAGTGATCCCTCTCTGACCAGTCCCGTCACAGTGATCCCTCTCTGACCAGTCGCAGCACAGTGATCCTTCTCTGACCAGTCCCGTCACAGTGATCCCTCTCTGACCAATCCCGTCATGGACATCTATTCCCACCATGGGGCAGACAGACTCCCCCCTACACAGGAGATCCGGAGAGATTCCCCCAATAAAGGGAACCTGTTCTACCAGCAGGACAAGCAGTGTGTTGGACTGACAGTTCCCTTCCCCCTCCTTCTTGGTCACATGACCCTGGGGGAGGGGCGGGGCTGTGTTATATAGGAGAGAGAGGCTGACACTCTACAATGTTCCTAAGGAAGCTGCTAACACGGCTGGGAGTCTCTGCGACGGAGAGAGCGGCCATGAGCTCCGGTGAGTGCAACATGTGAGGACGAAGTGTGGGGGGCTGAGCCAATGAGAGTATGAATGGGGGGCCCTGAGCCAATGGGAGTATGAATGGGGGGCCCTGAGCCAATGGGAGTATGAATGGGGGGCCCTGAGCCAATGGGAGTATGAATATGGGGGGCCCTGAGCCAATGGGAGTATGAATGGGGGGCCCTGAGTCAATGGGAGTATGAATGGGGGGCCCTGAGCCAATGGGAGTATGAATATGGGGGGCCCTGAGCCAATGGGAGTATGAATATGGGGGGGGCCTGAGCCAATGAAAGCATTAATATGGGGGGGCCTGAACTCAGTAAACTGACATTCTCTACAGAAGTGACTGGGGGGTCATTATAGGGAACAGGTGTACACTGCACCCCACTTTCCCCATAGAAGTGACTATGGGGGGTCATTATAGGGAACAGGTGTACACTGCACCCCACATTCTCTATAGAAGTGACTATGGGGGGGTCATTATAGGGAACAGGTGTACACTGCACCCCACTTTCCCCATATAAGTGACTATGGGGGGTCATTATAGGGGACAGATGTACACTGCACCCCACTTTCCCCATAGAAGTGACTATGGGGGGTCATTATAGGGAACAGGTGTACACTGCACCCCACATTCTCTATAGAAGTGACTATGGGGGGGTCATTATAGGGAACAGGTGTACACTGCACCCCACATTCTCTATAGAAGTGACTATGGGGGGGTCATTATAGGGAACAGGTGTACACTGCACCCCACTTTCCCCATATAAGTGACTATGGGGGGTCATTATAGGGGACAGATGTACACTGCACCCCACTTTCCCCATAGAAGTGACTATGGGGGGGTCATTATAGGGGACAGATGTACATTGCACCCCACATTCTCTACAGAAGTGACTATGGGGGGTCATTATAGGGGACAGATGTACACTGCACCCCACTTTCCCCATAGAAGTGACTATGGGGGGGTCATTATAGGGGACAGATGTACACTGCACCCCACTTTCCCCATAGAAGTGACTATGGGGGGTCATTATAGGGGACAGATGTACACTGCACCCCACTTTCCCCATAGAAGTGACTATGGGGGGTCATTATAGGGGACAGATGTACACTGCACCCCACTTTCCCCATAGAAGTGACTATGGGGGGTCATTATAGGGGACAGGTGTACACTGCACCCCACTTTCCCCATAGAAGTGACTATGGGGGGTCATTATAGGGGACAGGTGTACACTGCACCCCACTTTCCCCATAGAAGTGACTATGGGGGGTCATTATAGGGGACATGTGTACACTGCACCCCACTTTCCCCATAGAAGTGACTATGGGGGGTCATTATAGGGGACAGGTGTACACTGCACCCCACTTTCCCCATAGAAGTGACTATGGGGGGTCATTATAGGGGACAGGTGTACACTGCACCCCACTTTCCCCATAGAAGTGACTATGGGGGGTCATTATAGGGGACATGTGTACACTGCACCCCACTTTCCCCATAGAAGTGACTATGGGGGGTCATTATAGGGGACAGGTGTACACTGCACCCCACTTTCCCCATAGAAGTGACTATGGGGGGTCATTATAGGGGACAGGTGTACACTGCACCCCACTTTCCCCATAGAAGTGACTATGGGGGGTCATTATAGGGGACATGTGTACACTGCACCCCACTTTCCCCATAGAAGTGACTATGGGGGGTCATTATAGGGGACAGATGTACACTGCACCCCACTTTCCCCATAGAAGCCATTTGGGGGGCCTCTGAAGTGGGATGTCCCATCGGAGGTCCTGTGTGGCGACCAATCGCTCTATTCACTGTCCAATCACTCGTCGGTATGATAAATTCCTGGCGTCTCCATCCGAATATCGTCCAATCGGGGGGCTCGCAGCACAGACAGTCTCGTCTTTCATCCCCATCATCTGTCAGGACCCCCCATCCCCCCCCCAGGAAGCTGAGCCGATTCCTCGCAGGACTGTTGTGTCTCCAGGCGGCTCATCAGTGTCAGTCATTGTGACTCAGCACATTCCCGAGTTCCCTATAGAGGATGACAGCCGATGGGTGCGTGTGCATCGGTCACAAGGCGTGTCCTGGAGGTACAGGTGACACCCCATCATGGTCCCCGCAGCGTCTTCCAACCAACGCTGCAATGGTGGCCACACACAGTGACCTGCGATCGCCCCGAACCACTTGTGGCGCCGTCTGCTGGGATTTGTGACTGGAAAATGGAAGATGCAAATCGTTTCCTGATCCGCTCTCGACCCTGAAACGCGGTAATACGCGGCGAATCGTTCATTGCGAAACACCCGCCTCCAAAATGGCCGTACGCTGCGATGATTGGCGCCCTGTGCGTCACGCTGCCATGTCCTGTGCGTCACGCTGCGAAGATTGGCACCCTTTGCGTCACGCTGCGATGATTGGCGCCCTGTGCGTCACACTGCCATGTCCTGTGCGTCACGCTGCCATGTCCTGTGCGTCACGCTGCGAAGATTGGCACCCTTTGCGTCACGCTGCCATGTCCTGTGCGTCACGCTGCGATGATTGGCGCCCTGTGCGTCACGCTGCCATGTCCTGTGCGTCACGCTGCGATGATTGGCGCCCTGTGCGTCACGCTGCCATGTCCTGTGCGTCACGCTGCGATGATTGGCGCCCTGTGCGTCACGCTGCCATGTCCTGTGCGTCACGCTGTGATGATTGGCGCCCTGTGCGTCACGCTGCCATGCCCTGTGCGTCACGCTGCGATGATTGGCGCCCTGTGCGTCACGCTGCGATGATTGGCGCCCTGTGCGTCACGCTGCCATGTCCTGTGCGTCACGCTGCCATGTCCTGTGCGTCACGCTGCGATGATTGGCGCCCTGTGCGTCACGCTGCCATGTCCTGTGCGTCACGCTGCGATGATTGGCGCCCTGTGCGTCACGCTGCGATGATTGGCGCCCTGTGCGTCACGCTGCCATGTCCTGTGCGTCATGCTGCGATGATTGGCGCCCTGTGCATCATGGGGGTTAGGAGGGGGAGGGGGACAAGGGTGTTTGGTGGGGGAGGGGACATGGGTGTTTGGTGGGGGAGGGGACATGGGTGTTTGGTGGGGGAGGGGAACAGGTTGGGATTAGGTGGTGGCGGAATGCTCCTTTAATCTTGGTGTACTTTGTTGGGTGTTCCCTCTGACTCCCCCGGATGGATGAGTCACAAGAGTCTCTATGATGTGGCGGCGGGTGATGGACGAGTCACAAGAGTCTCTATGATCTGTCGGCAGGTGATGGACGAGTCACAAGAGTCTCTATGATCTGTCGGCAGGTGATGGATGAGTCACAAGAGTCTCTATGATGTGGCGGCGGGTGATGGACGAGTCACAAGAGTCTCTATGATGTGGCGGCGGGTGATGGACGAGTCACAAGAGTCTCTATGATCTGGCGGCGGGTGATGGACGAGTCACAAGAGTCTCTATGATGTGTCGGCGGGTGATGGACGAGTCACAAGAGTCTCTATGATGTGTCGGCGGGTGATGGACGAGTCACAAGAGTCTCTATGATCTGTCGGCGGGTGATGGACGAGTCACAAGAGTCTCTATGATCTGTTGGCGGGTGATGGGCGAGTCACAAGAGTCTCTATGATCTGTCGGCGGGTGATGGACGAGTCACAAGAGTCTCTATGATCTGTCGGCGGGTGATGGGCGAGTCACAAGAGTCTCTATGATCTGTCGGCGGGTGATGGACGAGTCACAAGAGTCTCTATGATCTGTCGGCGGGTGATGGGCGAGTCACAAGAGTCTCTATGATCTGTCGGCGGGTGATGGACGAGTCACAAGAGTCTCTATGATGTGGCGGCGGGTGATGGGCGAGTCACAAGAGTCTCTATGATCTGTCGGCAGGTGATGGACGAGTCACAAGAGTCTCTATGATCTGTCGGCGGGTGATGGACGAGTCACAAGAGTCTCTATGATCTGTCGGCGGGTGATGGACGAGTCACAAGAGTCTCTATGATCTGTCGGCGGGTGATGGACGAGTCACAAGAGTCTCTATGATCTGTCGGCGGGTGATGGGCGAGTCACAAGAGTCTCTATGATCTGTCGGCGGGTGATGGGCGAGTCACAAGAGTCTCTATGATCTGTCGGCGGGTGATGGACGAGTCACAAGAGTCTCTATGATCTGTCGGCGGGTGATGGGCGAGTCACAAGAGTCTCTATGATCTGGCGGCGGGTGATGGGCGAGTCACAAGAGTCTCTATGATCTGGCGGCGGGTGATGGGCGGGTCACAAGAGTCTCTATGATCTGTCGGCGGGTGATGGGCGGGTCTGTAGCGTTTATTCTTCATCCTTTGATTCTTCGTGTTGGACAGGAATATTCGGCGGTAATGGCGGCGTTGGACGTGCGTCTGAGTCTCCCTTTCCTCTGAAGTCCGATCTGTGCTCAGGTTGCACTTCAGAGGCTGCTGCCAGGTGGGGGGAAGGTGAAGCGACTCCCCGTCATTGCTGACCTGTGTACATTGCACGCGGTTGGGGGGCAGTTATGTGTATCGCTCGCTACGCGTCGGGTAAACTTCGCCGCAGCCTTGAAGCATCGCAGCCGCAGCGTGTAAGCACCCCGCCCCCGTCTATTGCAGATTGGGGGGAGGAGTTAGCAGGAGGCAAAAACGCAGCTCAACTGCACGTTTCTTGGCCCCTCCTAGCTGCGTGTCTAATCTGAGCCTAACAGACCTGAAGGAGTGATACCTTCCGCTACAGTCCATGAAGAACACTCCAAGGGTCCCACGAAGACCACCATGTTCACAAATCCCTTCCCCCGCCTACTTCTTCCCTTCCCCCACTTTGTTATAATCCCACTAACAGTTGGTGGAATATTTAGTGGCCAGGAAATGTCACGGATGGACTTATTGCCCAGGTGGCCACCTATCACGGGACCACGCTTGGAGCCACTGAGCTCCTGAGAGCGACCCATTCTTTCACCAATGTTTGTAGAAGCCGTCTGCATGCCTAGGGGATGGATTGTATACACCTGTGTCCATGGAGGGGATTGGAACACCCGAATCACATGATATGGAGGGGATTGGAACACCCGAATCACATGATATGGAGGGGATTGGAGCACCTGAATCACATGACATGGAGGCGATTGGAACACCGGAATCACATGACATGGAGGGGATTGGAACACCTGAATCACATGATATGGAGGGGATTGGAACACCTGTGTCCATGGAGGGGATTGGAACACCTGAATCAAATGATATGGAGGGGATTGGAGCACCTGAATCACATGATATGGAGAGGATTGGAGCACCTGAATCACATGATATGGAGGGGATTGGAGCACCTGAATCACATGATATAGAGGGGATTGGAACACCGGAATCACATGATATGGAGGGGATTGGAACACCTGAATCACATGATATGGAGGGGATTGGAACACCTGAATCACATGATATGGAGGGGATTGGAACACCTGAATCACATGATATGGAGGGGATTGGAGCGCCTGAATCACATGATATTGAGGGGATTGGAGCGCCTGAATCACACGATATGGAGGGGATTGGAACACCTGAATCACATGATTGGGAGGGGATTGGAACACCTGAATCACATGATTGGGAGGGGATTGGAACACCTGAATCACATGATATGGAGGGGATTGGAACACCTGAATCACATGATATGGAGGGGATTGGAACACCTGAATCACATGATTGGGAGGGGATTGGGACACCTGAATCACATGACATGGAGGCGATTGGAACACCGGAATCACATGACATGGAGGCGATTGGAACACCTGAATCACATGATATGGAGGGGATTGGAACACCTGTGTCCATGGAGGGGATTGGAACACCTGAATCAAATGATATGGAGGGGATTGGAGCACCTGAATCACATGATATGGAGGGGATTGGAGCACCTGAATCACATGATTGGGAGGGGATTGGAGCACCTGAATCACATGATATGGAGGGGATTGGAACACCTGAATCACATGATTTGGAGGGCGGGGCAATACGTCTGTATGTACATATTGTGTATCTGTATGTAAAGTCCACCCCTCCCCCGTCTCCATCAGGTTGGAGAGAGGAGTGTTCCTGAGACGTGTTGCCATCCCAGAGGAGGCGCCGTGTAGCTTCTCTCTAGCTCCGCCTTCAGTGATTGATCTTCAGATTTTCTGCATTTTTTGTGTATTGTAACTACTACTGCCATTCACTACCTCACCTCCCACCGCCATTCACTACCTCGCCTCCCACCGCCATTCACTACCTCACCTCCCACCGCCATTCACTACCTCGCCTCCCACCGCCATTCACTACCTCGCCTCCCACCGCCATTCACTACCTCACCTCCCACCGCCATTCACTACCTCACCTCCCACCGCCATTCACTACCTCACCTCCCACCGCCATTCACTACCTCACCTCCCACCGCCATTCACTACCTCACCTCCCACCGCCATTCACTACCTCACCTCCCACCGCCATTCACTACCTCACCTCCCACCGCCATTCACCCCCTTCTACTGCCATTCACTACCTCACCTCCCACCGCCATTCACCCCCTTCTACCGCCATTCACTACCTCACCTCCCACCGCCATTCACCCCCTTCTACTGCCATTCACTACCTCACCTCCCACCGCCATTCACTACCTCACCTCCCACCGCCATTCACTACCTCACCTCCCACCGCCATTCACTACCTCACCTCCCACCGCCATTCACCCCCTTCTACTGCCATTCACTACCTCACCTCCCACCACCATTCACCCCCTTCTACCGCCATTCACTACCTCACCTCCCACCGCCATTCACCCCCTTCTACTGCCATTCACTACCTCACCTCCCACCGCCATTCACTACCTCACCTCCCACCGCCATTCACTACCTCACCTCCCACCGCCATTCACTACCTCACCTCCCACCGCCATTCACTACCTCACCTCCCACCACCATTCACCCCCTTCTACCGCCATTCACTACCTCACCTCCCACCACCATTCACTACCTCACCTCCCACCACCATTCACTACCTTCTACCGCCATTCACTACCTCACCTCCCACCACCATTCACTACCTCACCTCCCACCACCATTCGCCCCCTTCTACCGCCATTCACTACCTCACCTCCCACCGCCATTCACTACCTCACCTCCCACCGCCATTCACTACCTCACCTCCCACCGCCATTCACTACCTCACCTCCCACCGCCATTCACCCCCTTCTACCGCCATTCACTACCTCACCTCCCACCGCCATTCACCCCCTTCTACCGCCATTCCCTACCTCACCTCCCACCACCATTCACCCCCTTCTACCGCCATTCCCTACCTCACCTCCCGCCACCATTCACTACCTTCTACCGCCATTCACTACCTCACCTCCCACCGCCATTCACTACCTTCTACCGCCATTCCCTACCTCACCTCCCACCACTATTCACTACCTTCTACCGCCATTCACTACCTCACCTCCCACCGCCATTCACTACCTCACCTCCCACCGCCATTCACTACCTCACCTCCCACTACCATTCACTACCTCACCTCCCACCACCATTCACTACCTTCTACCGCCATTCCCTACCTCACCTCCCACCACCATTCACTACCTTCTACCGCCATTCACTACCTCACCTCCCGCCACCATTCACTACCTTCTACCGCCATTCCCTACCTCACCTCCCACCACCATTCACTACCTCACCTCCCGCCACCATTCACTACCTTCTACCGCCATTCCCTACCTCACCTCCCGCCACCATTGACTACCTTCTACCGCCATTCCCTACCTCACCTCCCACCGCCATTCACTACCTTCTACCGCCATTCACTACCTCACCTCCCGCCGCCATTCACTACCTTCTACCGCCATTCACTACCTCACCTCCCGCCGCCATTCACTACCTTCTACCGCCATTCACTACCTCACCTCCCGCCGCCATTCACTACCTTCTACCGCCATTCACTACCTTCTACCGCCATTCACTACCTCACCTCCCGCCACCATTCACTACCTTCTACCGCCATTCACTACCTCACCTCCCGCCACCATTCACTACCTCACCTCCCACCACCATTCACTACCTCACCTCCCACCACCATTCACCACCTTCTACCGCCATTCCCTACCTCACCTCCCACCACCATTCACTACCTCACCTCCCACCACAATTCACTACCTCACCTCCCACCACCATTCACCCCCTTCTACCGCCATTCACTACCTCACCTCCCACCACTATTCACGCCCTTCTACCGCCATTCACTACCTCACCTCCCACCACCATTCACCCCCTTCTACCGCCATTCCCTACCTCACCTCCCACCACCATTCACCCCCTTCTACCGCCATTCCCTACCTCACCTCCCACCACCATTCACCCCCTTCTACCGCCATTCCCTACCTCACCTCCCACCACCATACACCCCCTTCTACCGCCATTCCCTACCTCACCTCCCACCACCATTCACTACCTTCTACCGCCATTCCCTACCTCACCTCCCACCACCATTCACCCCCTTCTACCGCCATTCCCTACCTCACCTCCCACCACCATACACCCCCTTCTACCGCCATTCCCTACCTCACCTCCCACCACCATTCACTACCTTCTACCGCCATTCCCTACCTCACCTCCCACCACCATTCACTACCTTCTACCGCCATTCACTACCTCACCTCCCACCGCCATTCACTACCTTCTACCGCCATTCCCTACCTCACCTCCCACCACTATTCACTACCTTCTACCGCCATTCACTACCTCACCTCCCACCACCATTCACTACCTCACCTCCCACCACCATTCACTACCTTCTACCGCCATTCCCTACCTCACCTCCCACCACCATTCACTACCTTCTACCGCCATTCACTACCTCACCTCCCACCGCCATTCACTACCTCACCTCCCACCACCATTCACTACCTCACCTCCCACCACCATTCACTACCTTCTACCGCCATTCACTACCTCACCTCCCACCACCATTCACTACCTTCTACCGCCATTCCCTACCTCACCTCCCGCCACCATTCACTACCTTCTACTGCCATTCACTACCTCACCTCCCGCCACCATTCACTACCTTCTACCACCATTCACTACCTCACCTCCCGCCACCATTCACTACCTTCTACCGCCATTCCCTACCTCACCTCCCGCCGCCATTGACTACCTTCTACCGCCATTCCCTACCTCACCTCCCGCCGCCATTCACTACCTTCTACCGCCATTCACTACCTCACCTCCCGCCGCCATTCACTACCTCACCTCCCGCCACCATTCACTACCTTCTACCGCCATTCCCTACCTCACCTCCCGCCACCATTGACTACCTTCTACCGCCATTCACTACCTCACCTCCCACCACCATTCACTACCTCACCTCCCGCCACCATTCACTACCTTCTACCGCCATTCCCTACCTCACCTCCCGCCGCCATTCACTACCTCACCTCCCGCCACCATTCACTACCTTCTACCGCCATTCCCTACCTCACCTCCCGCCGCCATTGACTACCTTCTACCGCCATTCACTACCTCACCTCCCGCCGCCATTCACTACCTTCTACCGCCATTCCCTACCTCACCTCCCGCCACCATTGACTACCTTCTACCGCCATTCACTACCTCACCTCCCACCACCATTCACTACCTCACCTCCCGCCACCATTCACTACCTCCCGCCGCCATTCCCTAGCTCACCTCCCGCCGCCATTCACTACCTCACCTCCCGCCACCATTCACTACCTTCTACCGCCATTCCCTACCTCACCTCCCGCCGCCATTGACTACCTTCTACCGCCATTCACTACCTCACCTCCCGCCACCATTCACTACCTTCTACCGCCATTCACTACCTCACCTCCCGCCGCCATTCACTACCTTCTACCGCCATTCACTACCTCACCTCCCGCCGCCATTCACTACCTTCTACCGCCATTCACTACCTCACCTCCCGCCGCCATTCACTACCTTCTACCGCCATTCACTACCTCACCTCCCGCCACCATTCACTACCTTCTACCGCCATTCACTACCTCACCTCCCACCACCATTCACCCCCTTCTACCGCCATTCACTACCTCACCTCCCACCACTATTCACCCCCTTCTACCGCCATTCACTACCTCACCTCCCACCACTATTTACCCCCTTCTACCGCCATTCACTACCTCACCTCCCACCACCATTCACCCCCTTCTACCGCCATTCACTACCTCACCTCCCACCACTATTTACCCCCTTCTACCGCCATTCACTACCTCACCTCCCGCCATTCACCCCCTTCTACCGCCATTCACTACCTCACCTCCCACCATTCACCACCTTCTACCGCCATTCTCTGCCTCCTGTCATCTTCTGTCTGGGTGACAATGAGGTCGGTGTTTTCTGCTCTTCTACCATCCAGAGGCTGATGGCCGTCACTTCTCCCCACATGGACTCTTCTCTCTGAGCCATGGCGTGGGTGGCGGTACGATCAGTTTATGTAACTCTGTACACTGACAAGTCAAGCTGCTACTTTGCACCCTCCATTTCTG
Organism: Staurois parvus; assembly: GCF_062004578.1. Lineage (NCBI taxonomy): Eukaryota > Metazoa > Chordata > Amphibia > Anura > Ranidae > Staurois > Staurois parvus. The sequence goes on from NW_028320962.1 coordinate 42,512, forward strand.
GGGCTTCTTACTCCTCCTTCTTCCTCCTCCTCCTTCTTCCTCCTCCTCTTCCAGGGAATCCGCTTCTTCCTCCTCCTCCAGGGCTTCCACTTCCTCCTCTTCCAGGGAATCCTCCTTCTTCCAGGGCTTCCTCCTATTCCAAGGCATTGTCTTCCACGGCCGCCTCCTCCTCCTCTTCAAAGACTTCCTCCTCTTCCAAGGCTTCCTCTTCCAGGGCCTCCTCCTCTTCCAGGGAGGCCTCCTCCTCCTCTTCCAGGGAGGCCTCCTCCTCCTCTTCCAGGGCTTCCTCCTCCTGTTCCAGGGCCGCCTCCTCTTTTCCTGGGGCTTCCTCTTTTGCCAGCACCCCGTGCCCCATGTCTCTGCTCTATAGCCATGAATTATTGCCTGTTGATGTATATGGGCGCCCCCTCCTGACCAGCCAGGGTGCATGCTTGGATGAGGGTCCCGTATGGAATTTGGGGACTTTGCAGTGTTTTGTGGGATTGACAATAATGTGATATCACATTTATATTCTGTAGATATCTGCGGCAGGTAATTTCTGTGAATTGACCCCACAATGATATCGTCCTGCAGGATAATGACCCCCATTCCCCTTATCATAGGTGGTGTGATCTCGTATGATGAACTCAAGAAGCTGATCAACTCCGGATCCGTCCAGATATACGATGTCCGGAATCCAGAGGAGCTGCAGATAGGAAGAATCCCAACTGCCGTCAATATTCCAGGTGAGGTCACATCCGCCATGTTGTCTGTGGGGTGTACGGTCAGGTTACGTCACATCCGCCATGTTGTCTGTGGGGTGTACGATCAGGTGACGTCACATCCGCCATGTTGTCTGTGGGATGTACGGTCAGGTGACGTTACATCCGCCATGTTGTCTGGGGAGTGTATGGTTAGGTGACATAACATCCGTCATGTTGCCTGTGGGATGTACGGTCAGGTGAGGTCACATTCTCTGTTGTCTGTGGGATGTAGGGTCAGGTGATGTCACATCTGCCATGTTGCCTGTGGGATGTACGGTCAGGTGACGTCACATCCTATGTGGGATGTACGGTCAGGTGACGTCACATCCGCCATGTTGTCTGGGGAGTGTATGGTCAGGTGACGTCACATCCGCCATGTTGTCTGGGGAGTGTATGGTCAGGTGGGGTCCCTGGCTCCGGTGCACATCCTTCATCATACATATGTTGGGGGTTTTGGTGTCTTTCAGTTGCGGAAGTAGAAGGCGCTCTGCAGATGGACGCCGTTGCGTTTAAACAGAAATATAATGTAGAGAAACCAAAACCGGAAGATGACAACCTGATATTCCACTGCCAGCTGGGGCGCAGAGGAGAGCGGGCCACCAACATCGCCATCGGTCTGGGGTTCAAAAAGTACGTCTGTGATACCGATTGTGTGTATTGTCTTCAACCTTCAGAATGGGAGATACATCCATACAGAACCATGATGTACTCCGCGGGGGCGTCACCCAATCCATACAGAACCATGATGTACTCCGCGGGGGCGTCACCCAATCCATACAGAACCATGATGTACTCCACGGGGGCGTCACCCAATCCATACAGAACCATGATGTACTCCGCGGGGGCGTCACCCAATCCATACATAACCATGATGTACTCCGCGGGGGGCGTCACCCAATCCATGCAGAACCATGATGTACTCCGCGGGGGGCGTCACCCAATCCATGCAGAACCATGATGTACTCTGCGGGGGGCGTCACCCAATCCATGCAGAACCATGATGTACTCTGCGGGGGGCGTCACCCAATCCATGCAGAACCATGATGTACTCTGCGGGGGGCGTCACCCAATCCATGCAGAACCATGATGTACTCTGCGGGGGGCGTCACCCAATCCATGCAGAACCATGATGTACTCTGCGGGGGGCGTCACCCAATCCATGCAGAACCATGATGTACTCTGCGGGGGGCGTCACCCAATCCATGCAGAACCATGATGTACTCTGCGGGGGGCGTCACCCAATCCATGCAGAACCATGATGTACTCTGCGGGGGGCGTCACCCAATCCATGCAGAACCATGATGTACTCTGCGGGGGGCGTCACCCAATCCATAGAGAACCATGATGTACTCCGCGGGGGCGTCACCCCATCCATAGAGAACCATGATATTCTCCACGGGGGTGTCACCCCATCCATACAGAATCATAGTATTCTCTGGGGGGGCGGTGTCACTCCATCCATACAGAATCATAGTATTCTCCAGGGGGGGGCGGTGTCACCCCATCCATACAGACCCATAGTATTCTCCGGGGGGGCGGTGTCACCCCATCCATACAGAATCATAGTATTCTCCAGGGGGGGGCGGTGTCACCCCATCCATACAGAATCATAGTATTCTCCGGGGGGGCGGTGTCACCCCATCCATACAGAATCATAGTATTCTCCAGGGGGGGCGGTGTCACCCCATCCATACAGAATCATAGTATTCTCTGGGGGGGCGGCGTCACCCCATCCATACCGGCCCATAATATTCTCTGGGGGGGGGGCGGTGTCACCCCATCCATACAGGCCCATAGTATTCTCCGGGGGGGCGGTGTCACCCCATCCATACAGACCCATAATATTCTCTGGGGGGGGCGGTGTCACCCCATCCATACAGACCCATAATATTCTCTGGGGGGGGCGGTGTCACCCCATCCATACAGGCCCATAGTATCCTCCGGGGGGGCGGCGTCACCCCATCCATACAGGCCCATAATATTCTCCGGGGGGGCGGTGTCACCCCATCCATACAGGCCCATAATATTCTCCGGGGGGGCGTGTCATCTCATCACCTTCCAATAAACACGCAGACCTCCCCGATAACTGGCAGGATGCAGATCTGGTGACGGTGGTCGTCCCGACAAGGAGCCGTCATGGCTACGCATTTCGTGGGCAAAGTCGTAGCTGGTCACTTGTTCATCCCATTCAATGGGGGTCATGATTTCCTGAGCAGAGGAATTCTGAGAGATAAGGGGCCCCTTTCTGCTCCTGTATCACATCGGGGTCACTGTGTGATGTCATAGAATGTCAGCTTATTGTCTGTTCTTCCTGCAGGGCCCGGAACTACCTCGGAGCCTACAAGGAATGGGCTGAGAAGGAGGGAAGATGATGTGCAACCCCCACCGCTGCCACCAACGACAGCCCACTCCCGGGATGATGAAAGAAATACATTGTATTAAATTATACTTTACACAATGCCGGCTCTGACTCCTCCTTCTCCCTGAGATTGACCACACCCACGCGGATCCTCCATATACACAATGTGGGCTCTGACTCCTCTCTGAGACTGACCACACCCACGCAGATCCTCCATATACACCATGTGGGCTCTGACTCCTCTCTGAGACTGACCACACCCACGCAGATCCTCCATATACACCATGTGGGCTCTGACTCCTCCTTCTCCCTGAGACTGACCACACCCACGCAGATCCTCCATATACACAATGTGGGCTCTGACTCCTCCTTCTCCCTGAGATTGACCACACCCACGCAGATCCTCCATATACACAAAGCCGGCTCTGACTCCTCCTTCTCCCTGACACTGACCACACCCACGCGGATCCTCCATATACACAATGTGGGCTCTGACTCCTCCTTCTCCCTGAGACTGACCACACCCACGCAAATCCTCCATATACACAATGTGGGCTCTGTCTCCTCCTCTCTGAGACTGACCACACCCACGCAGATCCTCCATATACACAATGTGGACTCTGACTCTTCCTTCTCCCTGAGACTGACCACACCTATGCAGATCCTCCATATACACAATGTGGGCTCTGTCTCCTCCTCTCTGAGACTGACCACACCCACGCAGATCCTCCATATACACAATGTGGGCTCTGACTCCTTCACCCTGAGACTGACCACCTCCATGCAGATCCTCCATACACACAGTGTGGTCTCTGACTCCTCCTTCTCCCTGAGACTGACCACACCCACGCAGATCCTCCATATACACAATGTGGGCTCTGACTCCTCCTCCTCCAAGACTAACCACACCCATGCAGATCCTCCAGCTACACAATGTGAGATCTGATTCCTTCTTGCTGAGACTGACCACCCCCACGCATAACCTCAATACACAGTGTGATCTCTGACTCCTCCTCCTCCCTGACCACACCCCAGAGATCCTCCATACACACAGTGTGATCTCTGACTCCTCCCTGACCACACCCATGCAGATCCTCCATACACACAGTACATATAATGGTGAAGGGATTCTAGTTTACGACAAAAAAAAAAAATCAACCCCAACCACCCTAGACCCCCAACTGCTGCTCCATGATCGGAATCCTGGGGACACCCGGCTGGTTGAGATATGAGTGGACATCGGGGGGGGGGGGGGGATGAAGGTGTTAATAGGAGCAGAGAGTTTAATAAAGAAGGAAAATCCCCCCCCCCCCACATGTGATGTCACAGCATTGCCTCCAAGCATCCAGCTGAACCATGGAGCGCCATGAAAGATCCAGGACTTCAGACTGTCTGGTGTAAGGGTGGTGGGAGGAGGGGCCTGGGAACTCATGTGGGAGGAGGGGCCTGGGAACTCAATTTGGGAGGAGGGGGCTGAAAACACATGTGGGGGAGGGGCCTGGGAAAGCACATGGAAGGAGGGGGCCGAGAACACGTAGGAGGAGGGGTCCTGGGAGCACACGTGAGAGGGGGATGAGAACAAGGGTGGGAGGAGGGGCCTGGGAACAAACAATGGAGAAGGGGGCTGGCCTGGCAACGCATTTCTGAGCTCTCCGCCTCCTTCTGAAGCCTGGCCACTCTACAGTAATGGGGGGTTTAGAAGTTCTGGGCTGAATGGACTACAAGGATCAGAGTGGCTCCTAATGGGATCAGAATGAAGGACAATAAAAGTGAATGGCGAGAATACGGGACGATAATTGGAGATGTAGAAGAGGGACACGCTGCAGGATCATGGATGGATGTGAGTGGAGCCTTATACCACATCACACATGTAACACGGGCTTCATGGTTGGCTGTTTTGGGCACCCAAGCACTGGCCTCTAGCCCTGATAGAAGTTCCTGCTGAGGCCGAACTCTTCGCCATTTTGTACCCTGCTCCTTGCCATGGGCCTCCACATGACATTCCCAGTCATAGACCTTTATATTCGGAGGACGGAATGTCCACACAAGAAATAGATTTGCTGCACTTTACTGGTGGTATTCAAGACACGGCATCACAGTCTGTCAGGGCTCCGGGTATGACCAGAGGTGTGTGACTGACGCAGGGAAACGCAGACTTCAGATATGTGATAAACAATGTAATTTATTAACACTAACAATACATAAACGCAGTGCAATACTAAAACATAACACAGTGCAAACAAACCCAACCAACCACCCACAGATAACACATACAATGCAAGCGTCGTCAGGCAGGCCGGGTCAATAACAATCGGGCAGGTAGGAACAGGGGGAGCAGGCAGAGAGTAGTCAGGTCACGAGCCGGGTACAGCAACTAACAGGCAGGTAGGTACAGGGGGGTCAGGCAGAGAATGGTCAGGGTCACAAGCCAGGGATCAAACAGGAGAAGTCAGCAGAGGTCCGGATCAGGCAGGGTCAGCAACAAGTCAGTCAGACAGGAACAAGAATGCAGGTAACAAGATACAGGGGCCCATAGAAAAACACACACCAAGGCCCAGACTGCAGGTCTGGCCATCCCTTAAATACACCTGTAATCAGCTTCAGGTGTTTGGCTGACTGCAGGGTTGAGTCTCTGATTGCTGAGAGCACCCGCTGGCCAGCCCTGGTACTGCAGCCCACAAGGCAGGTGAGTCCCACCATTACTGGCAAGTCCATTCCTGACACAGTCGCATCACAAGGACATACCATTCGGAGTCATGTGACATACACCAATCACATTAAGTGCACGGTCCACAGTGGTCACAGGTGAAAGCATACACAGCACTTCAGCAGCCATCTCCCTGCAGTCTCCATCTCCCTGCAGTCTCCATCTCCCTGCAGTCTCTCCTCTGCACGGGGTTATTGGTACTCACAGGACTGAGCTCTCTGAAGTCACCTCCTCCATAGGTACATCTCTCCCGGGAACCCTCCAGGGACGCAGCCTCACACAGGGATCACCGGCCTGAAACCATATTGAGATGGAACCCATAGGGGGCGCCATAACACAGCCTGTCATGAAAAAAAGTCTGCGAAAGGCAGCAGAAAGAACCCGTCTAAACCACAGTGATCTGTTTGTGGAAGGAAACGCTGTCATCGATTTATTATTATGCAGGATGGCGGCATGACGTCACAATGTTATTATACAGGATTTGTGGCGCCAACAGTTTGCTCAGAGCTTTACAATATAACAGGAGACAATACAGATCAATACAAGAGGGATAGGAGGGGCTGATCCCGGGAGCTTACAATCTAAGAGGGAGGGGCTGATCCTGGGAGCTTACAATCTAGGAGGGAGGGCCTGATCCTGGGACCTTACAATTTAAGAGGGAGGGGCTGATCCTGGGAGCTTACAATCTAAGAGGGAGGGGCTGATCCTGGGACCTTACAATCTAAGAGGGAGGGGCTGATCCTGGGAGTTTACAATCTAAGAGGGAGGGGCTGATCCTGGGACCTTACAATTTAAGAGGGAGGGGCTGATCCTGGGAGCTTACAATCTAGGAGGGAGGGGCTGATCCTGGGAGTTTACAATCTAAGAGGGAAGGGCTGATCCTGGGAGCTTACAATCTAGGAGGGAAGGGCTGATCCTGGGAGCTTACAATCTAGGAGGGAGGGGCCTGATCCTGGGACCTTACAATTTAAGAGGGAGGGGCTGATCCCGGGAGCTTACAGTCTAAGAGGGAGGGGCTGATCCCGGGAGTTTACAATCTAAGAGGGAGGGGCTGATCCCGGGAGTTTACAATCTAAGAGGGAGGGGCTGATCCTGGGAGTTTACAATCTAAGAGGGAAGGGCTGATCCCGGGAGCTTACAATCTAAGAGGGGGGGCCCTGATCCCGGGAGCTTACAATCTAAGAGGGGGGGCCCTGATCCCGGGAGCTTACAATCTAAGAGGGAGGGGCTGATCCTGGGACCTTACAATTTAAGAGGGAGGGGCTGATCCTGGGAGCTTACAATCTAGGAGGGAGGGGCTGATCCTGGGAGTTTACAATCTAAGAGGGAAGGGCTGATCCTGGGAGCTTACAATCTAGGAGGGAGGGGCCTGATCCTGGGACCTTACAATTTAAGAGGGAGGGGCTGATCCCGGGAGCTTACAGTCTAAGAGGGAGGGGCTGATCCCGGGAGCTTACAATCTAAGAGGGAGGGGCTGATCCCGGGAGTTTACAATCTAAGAGGGAGGGGCTGATCCCGGGAGTTTACAATCTAAGAGGGAAGGGCTGATCCCGGGAGCTTACAATCTAAGAGGGGGGGCCCTGATCCCGGGAGCTTACAATCTAAGAGGGGGGGCCCTGATCCCGGGAGCTTACAATCTAAGAGGGGGGGCCCTGATCCTGGGAGCTTACAATCTAAGAGGGAGGGGCTGATCCTGGGAGCTTACAATCTAGGAGGGAGGGGCTGATCCTGGGAGTTTACAATCTAAGAGGGAGGGGCTGATCCTGGGAGCTTACAATCTAAGAGGGAGGCCCTGATCCTCGGAGTTTACAATCTAAGAGGGAGGGGCTGATCCTGGGAGCTTACAATCTAGGAGGGAGGGGCTGATCCTGGGAGCTGACAATCTAGGAGGGAGGGGCTAGTGGTACATAAGGTAGTAACTGTGGGGGATGGACTGGTAGGAGGAGTAGAAGATTCCATTATGAGGGCAGGATAGGCTTCCCTGAAGAGATCGGTTTTCAGAGATCGCCTAAAAGTGGGCAGAGTAGACGATAGTCTGATAAATTGGGGTAGAGAGTTCCAGAGGATGGGGGAAGCTCTGGAGAAGTTCTGGAGACAAGCATGGGAGGAGAAGAGAAGGGAGCTAGAGAGCAGAAGGTTGTGCGAGGAGCGGAGAGGACGGTTTGGGTGATATTTGAAGACAAGATCGGTGATGAGTTATAAATGGCTTTATATGTGATTGTTAATGTTTTGAATTTTAGCTGTTGGGCAACGGGAAGGGAGGGATTGTCAGAGGGGGGTGGAGGACACTGAATGGAGGCCAGTAGAGGGATTGGCAGAGAGGGGTGGAGGACACTGAATGGAGGCCAGTGGAGGGATTGGCAGAGAGGGGTGGAGGACACTGAATGGAGGCCAGTAGAGGGATTGGCAGAGAGGGGTGGAGGACACTGAATGGAGGCCAGTGGAGGGATTGGCAGAGAGGGGTGGAGGACACTGAATGGAGGCCAGTAGAGGGATTGGCAGAGAGGGGTGGAGGACACTGAATGGAGGCCAGTGGAGGGATTGGCAGAGGGGGGTGGAGGACACTGAATGGAGGCCAGTGGAGGGATTGGCAGAGAGGGGTGGAGGACGCTGAATGGAGGCCGGTGGAGGGATTGGCAGAGAGGGGTGGTGGACGCTGAATGGAGGCCGGTGGAGGGATTGGCAGAGAGGGGTGGTGGACGCTGAATGGAGGCCGGTGAAGGGATTGGCAGAGAGGGGTGGAGGACGCTGAATGGAGGCCGGTGGAGGGATTGGCAGAGAGGGGTGGTGGACGCTGAATGGAGGCCGGTGGAGGGATTGGCGGAGGGGGGAGAGGACACTGAATGGAGGCCAGTGGAGGGATTGGCAGAGAGGGGTGGAGAACACTGAATGGAGGTCAGTGGAGGGATTGGCAGAGAGGGGTGGAGGACACTGAATGGAGGCCAGTGGAGGGATTGGCAGAGAGGGGTGGAGGACACTGAGTGGAGGCCAGTGGAGGGATTGGCAGAGAGGGGTGGAGAACACTGAATGGAGGTCAGTGGAGGGATTGGCAGAGAGGGGTGGAGGACACTGAATGGAGGCCAGTAGAGGGATTGGCAGAGAGGGGTGGAGGACACTGAGTGGAGGCCAGTGGAGGGATTGGCAGAGAGGGGTGGAGGACACTGAATGGAGGCCAGTGGAGGGATTGGCAGAGGGGGGTGGAGGACGCTGAATGGAGGCCGGTGGAGGGATTGGCAGAGAGGGGTGGAGGACGCTGAATGGAGGCCGGTGGAGGGATTGGCAGAGAGGGGTGGTGGACGCTGAATGGAGGCCGGTGGAGGGATTGGCAGAGAGGGGTGGTGGACGCTGAATGGAGGCCGGTGAAGGGATTGGCAGAGAGGGGTGGAGGACGCTGAATGGAGGCCGGTGGAGGGATTGGCAGAGAGGGGTGGTGGACGCTGAATGGAGGCCGGTGGAGGGATTGGCGGAGGGGGGAGAGGACACTGAATGGAGGCCAGTGGAGGGATTGGCAGAGAGGGGTGGAGAACACTGAATGGAGGTCAGTGGAGGGATTGGCAGAGAGGGGTGGAGGACACTGAATGGAGGCCAGTGGAGGGATTGGCAGAGAGGGGTGGAGAACACTGAATGGAGGTCAGTGGAGGGATTGGCAGAGAGGGGTGGAGGACACTGAATGGAGGCCAGTGGAGGGATTGGCAGAGAGGGGTGGAGGACACTGAGTGGAGGCCAGTGGAGGGATTGGCAGAGAGGGGTGGAGAACACTGAATGGAGGTCAGTGGAGGGATTGGCAGAGAGGGGTGGAGGACACTGAATGGAGGCCAGTAGAGGGATTGGCAGAGAGGGGTGGAGGACACTGAGTGGAGGCCAGTGGAGGGATTGGCAGAGAGGGGTGGAGGACACTGAATGGAGGCCAGTGGAGGGATTGGCAGAGGGGGGTGGAGGACACTGAATGGAGGCCAGTGGAGGGATTGGCAGAGAGGGGTGGAGGACGCTGAATGGAGGCCGGTGGAGGGATTGGCAGAGAGGGGTGGTGGACGCTGAATGGAGGCCGGTGGAGGGATTGGCAGAGAGGGGTGGTGGACGCTGAATGGAGGCCGGTGAAGGGATTGGCAGAGAGGGGTGGAGGACGCTGAATGGAGGCCGGTGGAGGGATTGGCAGAGAGGGGTGGTGGACGCTGAATGGAGGCCGGTGGAGGGATTGGCGGAGGGGGGAGAGGACACTGAATGGAGGCCAGTGGAGGGATTGGCAGAGAGGGGTGGAGAACACTGAATGGAGGTCAGTGGAGGGATTGGCAGAGAGGGGTGGAGGACGCTGAATGGAGGCCGGTGGAGGGATTGGCAGAGAGGGGTGGTGGACGCTGAATGGAGGCCGGTGGAGGGATTGGCAGAGGGGGGGGGAGGACACTGAATGGAGGCCGGTGGAGGGATTGGCAGAGAGGGGTGGAGGACGCTGAATGGAGGCCGGTGGAGGGATTGGCAGAGAGGGGTGGTGGACGCTGAATGGAGGCCGGTGGAGGGATTGGCGGAGGGGGGGGAGGACACTGAATGGAGGCCAGTGGAGGGATTGGCAGAGAGGGGTGGAGAACACTGAATGGAGGTCAGTGGAGGGATTGGCAGAGAGGGGTGGAGGACACTGAATGGAGGCCAGTGGAGGGATTGGCAGAGAGGGGTGGAGAACACTGAATGGAGGTCAGTGGAGGGATTGGCAGAGAGGGGTGGAGGACACTGAATGGAGGCCAGTGGAGGGATTGGCAGAGAGGGGTGGAGGACACTGAGTGGAGGCCAGTGGAGGGATTGGCAGAGAGGGGTGGAGGACACTGAGTGGAGGCCAGTGGAGGGATTGGCAGAGAGGGGTGGAGGACACTGAATGGAGGCCAGTGGAGGGATTGGCAGAGGGGGGTGGAGGACACTGAATGGAGGCCAGTGGAGGGATTGGCAGAGAGGGGTGGAGGACACTGAATGGAGGCCAGTGGAGGGATTGGCAGAGAGGGGTGGTGGACGCTGAATGGAGGCCGGTGGAGGGATTGGCAGAGAGGGGTGGAGGACGCTGAATGGAGGCCGGTGGAGGGATTGGCAGAGAGGGGTGGTGGACGCTGAATGGAGGCCAGTGGAGGGATTGGCAGAGAGGGGTGGTGGACGCTGAATGGAGGCCGGTGGAGGGATTGGCAGAGAGGGGTGGAGGACGCTGAATGGAGGCCGGTGGAGGGATTGGCAGAGAGGGGTGGTGGACGCTGAATGGAGGCCAGTGGAGGGATTGGCAGAGGGGGGGGGGGACACTGAATGGAGGCCGGTGGAGGGATTGGCAGAGAGGGGTGGAGGACGCTGAATGGAGGCCAGTGGAGGGATTGGCAGAGAGGGGTGGTGGACGCTGAATGGAGGCCGGTGGAGGGATTGGCAGAGGGGGGGGAGGACACTGAATGGAGGCCGGTGGAGGGATTGGCAGAGAGGGGTGGAGGACGCTGAATGGAGGCCAGTGGAGGGATTGGCAGAGAGGGGTGGAGGACACTGAATGGAGGCCAGTGGAGGGATTGACAGAGAGGGGTGGAGGACGCTGAATGGAGGCCAGTGGAGGGATTGGCAGAGAGGGGTGGTGAACGCTGAATGGAGGCCGGTGGAGGGATTGGCAGAGGGGGGTGGAGGACCCTGAGTGCAGGCCGGTGGAGGGATTGACAGAGAGGGATGGAGGACGCTGAATGGAGGCCGGTGGAGGGATTGACAGAGAGGGGTGGAGGACACTGAATGGAGGCCAGTGGAGGAATTGGCAGAGAGGGGTGGAGGACGCTGAATGGAGGCCGGTGGAGGGATTGACAGAGAGGGGTGGAGGACGCTGAATGGAGGCCAGTGGAGGGATTGGCAGAGAGGGGTGGAGGACGCTGAATGGAGGCCGGTGGAGGGATTGACAGAGAGGGGTGGAGGACGCTGAATGGAGGCCAGTGGAGGGATTGGCAGAGAGGGGTGGAGGACGCTGAATAGAGGCCAGTGGAGGGATTGACAGAGAGGGGTGGAGGACGCTGAATGGAGGCCAGTGGAGGGATTGGCAGAGAGGGGTGGACAGCGCTGAATGGAGGCCAATGGAGGGATTGGCAGACAGGGGTGGAGGACGCTGAATGGAGGCCGGTGGAGGGATTGACAGAGAGGGGTGGAGGACGCTGAATGGAGGCCAGTGGAGGGATTGGCAGAGAGGGGTGGAGGACGCTGAATGGAGGCCAGTGGAGGGATTGACAGAGAGGGGTGGAGGACGCTGAATGGAGGCCAGTGGAGGGATTGGGAGAGAGGGGTGGACAGCGCTGAATGGAGGCCAATGAAGGGATTGGCAGACAGGGGTGGAGGACACTGAATGGAGGCCAGTGGAGGGATTGGCAGAGAGGGGTGGAGGACGCTGAATGGAGGCCAGTGGAGGGATTGGCAGAGAGGGGTGGAGGACACTGAATGGAAGCCAGTAGAGGGATTGGCAGAGAGGGGTGGAAGACGCTGAATGGAGGCCAGTGGAGGGATTGGCAGAGAGGGGTGGAGGACGCTGAATGGAGGCCAGTGGAGGGATTGACAGAGAGGGGTGGAGGACGCTGAATGGAGGCCAGTGGAGGGATTGGGAGAGAGGGGTGGACAGCGCTGAATGGAGGCCAATGGAGGGATTGGCAGACAGGGGTGGAGGACACTGAATGGAGGCCAGTGGAGGGATTGGCAGAGAGGGGTGGAGGACGCTGAATGGAGGCCAGTGGAGGGATTGGCAGAGAGGGGTGGAGGACACTGAATGGAAGCCAGTAGAGGGATTGGCAGAGAGGGTGGAGGACACTGGATGTAGGCCAGTGGAGGGATTGGCAGAGAGGGGTGGATGAAACTGAATGGAGGCCAGTGGAGGGATTGGCATAGAGGGGTGGATGAAACTGAATGGAGGCCAGTGGAGGGATTGGCATAGAGGGGTGAAAGGACACTGAATGTAGGCCAGTGGAGGGATTGGCAGATACAGAACGGTTAGTAAGGTGGATGAGTCTGGCAGCAGCATTCATGATAGACTGAAGAGGGGATAGCCTGCGATGAGGTCGGCCAATGAGGAGGGAGTTACAATAGTCAAGACGAGAGATAACCAGGGAGGGAATAAGTTGCTTAGGTTTCAGAGGTTGCGGAGGTTGGAGGTGTTGCGGAGGTTGGAGGTGTTGCAGAGGTTGGAGATGTTGCGAAGGTTGGAGGTGTTTCAGAGGTTGGAGGTGTTTCAGAGGTTGGAGGTGTTGCAGAGGTTGGAGATGTTGTGGAGGTTGGAGATGTTGGAGGTTGGAGATGTTGCGGAGGTTGGAGATGTTGCGGAGGTTGGAGATGTTGGAGGTTGGAGATGTTGCGGAGGTGGGAGATGTTGCGGAGGTTGGAGGTGTTGCGGAGGTTGGAGATGTTGCGGAGGTTGGAGATGTTGCGGAGGTTGGAGGTGTTGCGGAGGTTGGAGGTGTTGCGGAGGTTGGAGGTGTTGCGGAGGTTGGAGGTGTTGCGGAGGTTGGTGATGTTGCGGAGGTTGGAGGTGTTGCGGAGGTTGGAGATGTTGCGGAGGTGGGAGATGTTGCGGAGGTTGGAGGTGTTGCGGAGGTTGGAGATGTTGCGGAGGTTGGAGATGTTGCGGAGGTTGGAGATGTTGCGGAGGTTGGAGATGTTGCGGAGGTGGGAGATGTTGCGGAGGTTGGAGGTGTTGCGGAGGTGAAGTCTACAATATTTGGACAGTGATTGGATTTGGGGCTGAAAGGACAGATGGGAGTCTAGGATTACACCGAGTACCCTGGCATGAGGGGAGGGACTGATGATTGTGTTATTGATCTTGATGGAGAAGTCGGGGGAGGGGGCACGGGCTGGAGGGAATACGAAGAGCTCAGTTTTGGAAAGATTGCGTTTGAGGAAGTGAAGTGACCTCCATGCCGATATGTCTCTTAGTAGGTTAGTAATGCGAGAGGAGACTGAAGGGGTGAGGTGAGGAGGAGACTGAAGGGGTGAGGTGGAGAGGAGACTGAAGGGGTGAGGAGGAGACTGAAGGGGTGAGGTGAGGAGGAGACTGAAGGGGTGAGGAGGAGACTGAAGGGGTGAGGAGACTGAAGGGGTGAGGTGAGGAGGAGACTGAAGGGGTGAGGTGAGGAGGAGACTGAAGGGGTGACGTGAGGAGGAGACTGAAGGGGTGAGGTGGGGAGGAGACTGAAGGGGTGAGGTGAGGAGGAGACTGAAGGGGTGAGGAGGAGACTGAAGGGGTGAGGAGACTGAAGGGGTGAGGTGAGGAGGAGACTGAAGGGGTGAGGTGAGGAGGAGACTGAAGGGGTGAGGTGAGGAGGAGACTGAAGGGGTGAGGTGGAGAGGAGACTGAAGGGGTGAGGTGAGGAGGAGACTGAAGGGGTGAGGTGTGGAGGAGACTGAAGGGGTGAGGTGAGGAGGAGACTGAATGGAGGCCAGTGGAGGGATTGGCAGAGAGGGGTGGAGAACACTGAATGGAGGTCAGTGGAGGGATTGGCAGAGAGGGGTGGAGGACACTGAATGGAGGCCAGTGGAGGGATTGGCAGAGAGGGGTGGAGAACACTGAATGGAGGTCAGTGGAGGGATTGGCAGAGAGGGGTGGAGGACACTGAATGGAGGCCAGTGGAGGGATTGGCAGAGAGGGGTGGAGGACACTGAGTGGAGGCCAGTGGAGGGATTGGCAGAGAGGGGTGGAGAACACTGAATGGAGGTCAGTGGAGGGATTGGCAGAGAGGGGTGGAGGACACTGAATGGAGGCCAGTAGAGGGATTGGCAGAGAGGGGTGGAGGACACTGAGTGGAGGCCAGTGGAGGGATTGGCAGAGAGGGGTGGAGGACACTGAATGGAGGCCAGTGGAGGGATTGGCAGAGGGGGGTGGAGGACACTGAATGGAGGCCAGTGGAGGGATTGGCAGAGAGGGGTGGAGGACGCTGAATGGAGGCCGGTGGAGGGATTGGCAGAGAGGGGTGGTGGACGCTGAATGGAGGCCGGTGGAGGGATTGGCAGAGAGGGGTGGTGGACGCTGAATGGAGGCCGGTGAAGGGATTGGCAGAGAGGGGTGGAGGACGCTGAATGGAGGCCGGTGGAGGGATTGGCAGAGAGGGGTGGTGGACGCTGAATGGAGGCCGGTGGAGGGATTGGCGGAGGGGGGAGAGGACACTGAATGGAGGCCAGTGGAGGGATTGGCAGAGAGGGGTGGAGAACACTGAATGGAGGTCAGTGGAGGGATTGGCAGAGAGGGGTGGAGGACGCTGAATGGAGGCCGGTGGAGGGATTGGCAGAGAGGGGTGGTGGACGCTGAATGGAGGCCGGTGGAGGGATTGGCAGAGGGGGGGGGAGGACACTGAATGGAGGCCGGTGGAGGGATTGGCAGAGAGGGGTGGAGGACGCTGAATGGAGGCCGGTGGAGGGATTGGCAGAGAGGGGTGGTGGACGCTGAATGGAGGCCGGTGGAGGGATTGGCGGAGGGGGGGGAGGACACTGAATGGAGGCCAGTGGAGGGATTGGCAGAGAGGGGTGGAGAACACTGAATGGAGGTCAGTGGAGGGATTGGCAGAGAGGGGTGGAGGACACTGAATGGAGGCCAGTGGAGGGATTGGCAGAGAGGGGTGGAGAACACTGAATGGAGGTCAGTGGAGGGATTGGCAGAGAGGGGTGGAGGACACTGAATGGAGGCCAGTGGAGGGATTGGCAGAGAGGGGTGGAGGACACTGAGTGGAGGCCAGTGGAGGGATTGGCAGAGAGGGGTGGAGGACACTGAGTGGAGGTCAGTGGAGGGATTGGCAGAGAGGGGTGGAGGACACTGAATGGAGGCCAGTGGAGGGATTGGCAGAGGGGGGTGGAGGACACTGAATGGAGGCCAGTGGAGGGATTGGCAGAGAGGGGTGGAGGACACTGAATGGAGGCCAGTGGAGGGATTGGCAGAGAGGGGTGGTGGACGCTGAATGGAGGCCGGTGGAGGGATTGGCAGAGAGGGGTGGAGGACGCTGAATGGAGGCCGGTGGAGGGATTGGCAGAGAGGGGTGGTGGACGCTGAATGGAGGCCAGTGGAGGGATTGGCAGAGAGGGGTGGTGGACGCTGAATGGAGGCCGGTGGAGGGATTGGCAGAGAGGGGTGGAGGACGCTGAATGGAGGCCGGTGGAGGGATTGGCAGAGAGGGGTGGTGGACGCTGAATGGAGGCCAGTGGAGGGATTGGCAGAGGGGGGGGGGGACACTGAATGGAGGCCGGTGGAGGGATTGGCAGAGAGGGGTGGAGGACGCTGAATGGAGGCCAGTGGAGGGATTGGCAGAGAGGGGTGGTGGACGCTGAATGGAGGCCGGTGGAGGGATTGGCAGAGGGGGGGGAGGACACTGAATGGAGGCCGGTGGAGGGATTGGCAGAGAGGGGTGGAGGACGCTGAATGGAGGCCAGTGGAGGGATTGGCAGAGAGGGGTGGAGGACACTGAATGGAGGCCAGTGGAGGGATTGACAGAGAGGGGTGGAGGACGCTGAATGGAGGCCAGTGGAGGGATTGGCAGAGAGGGGTGGTGAACGCTGAATGGAGGCCGGTGGAGGGATTGGCAGAGGGGGGTGGAGGACCCTGAGTGCAGGCCGGTGGAGGGATTGACAGAGAGGGATGGAGGACGCTGAATGGAGGCCGGTGGAGGGATTGACAGAGAGGGGTGGAGGACACTGAATGGAGGCCAGTGGAGGAATTGGCAGAGAGGGGTGGAGGACGCTGAATGGAGGCCGGTGGAGGGATTGACAGAGAGGGGTGGAGGACGCTGAATGGAGGCCAGTGGAGGGATTGGCAGAGAGGGGTGGAGGACGCTGAATGGAGGCCGGTGGAGGGATTGACAGAGAGGGGTGGAGGACGCTGAATGGAGGCCAGTGGAGGGATTGGCAGAGAGGGGTGGAGGACGCTGAATAGAGGCCAGTGGAGGGATTGACAGAGAGGGGTGGAGGACGCTGAATGGAGGCCAGTGGAGGGATTGGCAGAGAGGGGTGGACAGCGCTGAATGGAGGCCAATGGAGGGATTGGCAGACAGGGGTGGAGGACGCTGAATGGAGGCCGGTGGAGGGATTGACAGAGAGGGGTGGAGGACGCTGAATGGAGGCCAGTGGAGGGATTGGCAGAGAGGGGTGGAGGACGCTGAATGGAGGCCAGTGGAGGGATTGACAGAGAGGGGTGGAGGACGCTGAATGGAGGCCAGTGGAGGGATTGGGAGAGAGGGGTGGACAGCGCTGAATGGAGGCCAATGAAGGGATTGGCAGACAGGGGTGGAGGACACTGAATGGAGGCCAGTGGAGGGATTGGCAGAGAGGGGTGGAGGACGCTGAATGGAGGCCAGTGGAGGGATTGGCAGAGAGGGGTGGAGGACACTGAATGGAAGCCAGTAGAGGGATTGGCAGAGAGGGGTGGAAGACGCTGAATGGAGGCCAGTGGAGGGATTGGCAGAGAGGGGTGGAGGACGCTGAATGGAGGCCAGTGGAGGGATTGACAGAGAGGGGTGGAGGACGCTGAATGGAGGCCAGTGGAGGGATTGGGAGAGAGGGGTGGACAGCGCTGAATGGAGGCCAATGGAGGGATTGGCAGACAGGGGTGGAGGACACTGAATGGAGGCCAGTGGAGGGATTGGCAGAGAGGGGTGGAGGACGCTGAATGGAGGCCAGTGGAGGGATTGGCAGAGAGGGGTGGAGGACACTGAATGGAAGCCAGTAGAGGGATTGGCAGAGAGGGTGGAGGACACTGGATGTAGGCCAGTGGAGGGATTGGCAGAGAGGGGTGGATGAAACTGAATGGAGGCCAGTGGAGGGATTGGCATAGAGGGGTGGATGAAACTGAATGGAGGCCAGTGGAGGGATTGGCATAGAGGGGTGAAAGGACACTGAATGTAGGCCAGTGGAGGGATTGGCAGATACAGAACGGTTAGTAAGGTGGATGAGTCTGGCAGCAGCATTCATGATAGACTGAAGAGGGGATAGCCTGCGATGAGGTCGGCCAATGAGGAGGGAGTTACAATAGTCAAGACGAGAGATAACCAGGGAGGGAATAAGTTGCTTAGGTTTCAGAGGTTGCGGAGGTTGGAGGTGTTGCGGAGGTTGGAGGTGTTGCAGAGGTTGGAGATGTTGCGAAGGTTGGAGGTGTTTCAGAGGTTGGAGGTGTTTCAGAGGTTGGAGGTGTTGCAGAGGTTGGAGATGTTGTGGAGGTTGGAGATGTTGGAGGTTGGAGATGTTGCGGAGGTTGGAGATGTTGCGGAGGTTGGAGATGTTGCGGAGGTTGGAGATGTTGGAGGTTGGAGATGTTGCGGAGGTGGGAGATGTTGCGGAGGTTGGAGGTGTTGCGGAGGTTGGAGATGTTGCGGAGGTTGGAGATGTTGCGGAGGTTGGAGGTGTTGCGGAGGTTGGAGGTGTTGCGGAGGTTGGAGGTGTTGCGGAGGTTGGAGATGTTGCGGAGGTTGGTGATGTTGCGGAGGTTGGAGGTGTTGCGGAGGTTGGAGATGTTGCGGAGGTGGGAGATGTTGCGGAGGTTGGAGGTGTTGCGGAGGTTGGAGATGTTGCGGAGGTTGGAGATGTTGCGGAGGTTGGAGATGTTGCGGAGGTTGGAGATGTTGCGGAGGTGGGAGATGTTGCGGAGGTTGGAGGTGTTGCGGAGGTGAAGTCTACAAGATTTGGACAGTGATTGGATTTGGGGCTGAAAGGACAGATGGGAGTCTAGGATTACACCGAGTACCCTGGCATGAGGGGAGGGACTGATGATTGTGTTATTGATCTTGATGGAGAAGTCGGGGGAGGGGGCACGGGCTGGAGGGAATACGAAGAGCTCAGTTTTGGAAAGATTGCGTTTGAGGAAGTGAAGTGACCTCCATGCCGATATGTCTCTTAGTAGGTTAGTAATGCGAGAGGAGACTGAAGGGGTGAGGTGAGGAGGAGACTGAAGGGGTGAGGTGGAGAGGAGACTGAAGGGGTGAGGAGGAGACTGAAGGGGTGAGGTGAGGAGGAGACTGAAGGGGTGAGGAGGAGACTGAAGGGGTGAGGAGACTGAAGGGGTGAGGTGAGGAGGAGACTGAAGGGGTGAGGTGAGGAGGAGACTGAAGGGGTGACGTGAGGAGGAGACTGAAGGGGTGAGGTGGGGAGGAGACTGAAGGGGTGAGGTGAGGAGGAGACTGAAGGGGTGAGGAGGAGACTGAAGGGGTGAGGAGACTGAAGGGGTGAGGTGAGGAGGAGACTGAAGGGGTGAGGTGAGGAGGAGACTGAAGGGGTGAGGTGAGGAGGAGACTGAAGGGGTGAGGTGGAGAGGAGACTGAAGGGGTGAGGTGAGGAGGAGACTGAAGGGGTGAGGTGTGGAGGAGACTGAAGGGGTGAGGTGAGGAGGAGACTGAATGGGTGAGGTGGAGAGGAGACTGAAGGGGTGAGGTGAGGAGGAGACTGAAGGGGTGAGGTGGAGATGAGACTGAAGCGGTGAGGTGAGGAGGAGACTGAAGCGGTGAGGTGAGGAGGAGACTGAAGGGGCGAGGTGAGTAGGAGACTGAAGGGGCGAGGTGAGTAGGAGACTGAAGGGGTGAGGTGAGGAGACTGAAGGGGTGAGGTGAGGAGACTGAAGGGGAAGGTGAGGAGGAGACTGAAGGGGTGAGGTGTGGAGGAGACTGAAGGGGCGAGGTGAGTAGGAGACTGAAGGGGCGAGGTGTGGAGGAGACTGAAGGGGTGAGGTGAGGAGCAGACTGAAGGGGGAGGTGAGGGGTAGAAAGATAGATTTGTATGTCATCAGCATAGAGATGGTACTTAAAGCCATGGGAGTTTATCAAGTGACCAAGGTAGGAGGTGTAGATGGAGAAGAGAAGGGGTCCAAGGACAGAACCTTGAGGGACCCCAACAGAGAGGGGGAGTGGAGTGGAGGAGACAGAGTTATAAGTAACACTGAAGGAGTGCTGCGATAGGTAGGAGGAGAACCAGGAGAGAGCAGAGTCTCGGAGGCCAAGAGAGTGGAGTTTTGCGAGGAGGGGATGGTCAACCGTATCAAAAGCCGCAGAGAGGCCAAGTAGTAAGAGTACGGAGTAGTGGCCATTGGTTGGGATGAGTACGGAGTAGTGGCCATCGGTTGGGATGAGTACGGAGTAGTGGCCATTGGTTGGGATTAGTATGGAGTAGTGGCCATTGGTTAGGGTGAGTATGGAGTAGTGGCCATTGGTTAGGGTGAGTACGGAGTAGCGGCCATTGGTTAGGGTGAGTATGGAGTAGTGGCCATTGGTTAGGGTGAGTACGGAGTAGCGGCCATTGGTTAGGGTGAGTATGGAGTAGTGGCCATTGGTTAGGGTGAGTACGGAGTAGCGGCCATTGGTTGGGATGAGTACGGAGTAGTGACCATTGGTTGGGATGAGTATGGAGTAGTGGCCATTGGTTAGGATGAGTATGGAGTAGTGGCCATTGGTTAGGGTGAGTACGGAGTAGTGGCCATTGGTTGGGATGAGTATGGAGTAATGGTCATTGGTTGGGATGAGTACGGAGTAGTGACCATTGGTTGGGATGAGTATGGAGTAATGGCCATTGGTTGGGATGAGTACGGAGTAGCGGCCATTGGTTAGGGTGAGTACGGAGTAGTGGCCATTGGTTGGGATGAGTATGGAGTAATGGCCATTGGTTGGGATGAGTATGGAGTAATGGCCATTGGTTAGGGTGAGTACGGAGTAGTGGCCATTGGTTGGGATGAGTATGGAGTAATGGCCATTGGTTGGGATGAGTACGGAGTAGCAGCCATTGGTTAGGGTGAGTACGGAGTAGTGGCCATTGGTTGGGATGAGTACGGAGTAGTGGCCATTGGTTGGGATGAGTATGGAGTAATGGCCATTGGTTGGGATGAGTACGGAGTAGTGACCATTGGTCGGGATGAGTACGGAGTAGTGGCCATTGGTCGAGATGAGTACGGAGTAGTGGCCATTGGTTGGGATGAGTACGGAGTAGTGGCCATTGGTTGGGATGAGTACGGAGTAGTGGCCATTGGTTGGGATGAGTACGGAGTAGTGGCCATTGGTTGGGATGAGTACGGAGTAGTGGCCATTGGTTGGGATGAGTACGGAGTAGTGGCCATTGGTTGGGATGAGTACGGAGTAGTGGCCATTGGTTGGGATGAGTACGGAGTAGTGGCCATTGGTTGGGATGAGTACGGAGTAGTGGCCATTGGTTGGGATGAGTACGGAGTAGAGACCATTGGTTGGGATGAGTATGGAGTAATGGCCATTGGTTGGGATGAGTACGGAGTAGTGGCCATTGGTTGGGATGAGTATGGAGTAGTGGCCATTGGTTGGGATGAGTACGGAGTAGTGGCCATTGGTTGGGATGAGTACGAAGTAGTTGCCATTGGTTGGGATGAGTACGGAGTAGTGACCATTGGTTGGGATGAGTACGGAGTAGTGGCCATTGGTCGAGATGAGTACGGAGTAGTGGCCATTGGTTGGGATGAGTACGGAGTAGTGGCCATTGGTTGGGAGGAGTACGGAGTAGTGGCCATTGGTTGGGAGGAGTACAGAGTAGTGGCCATTGGTTGGGATGGGTACAGAGTAGTAGTTGTGAGG
The DNA here is from genome assembly GCF_062004578.1 of Staurois parvus. Taxonomy (NCBI): domain Eukaryota; kingdom Metazoa; phylum Chordata; class Amphibia; order Anura; family Ranidae; genus Staurois; species Staurois parvus. The sequence goes on from NW_028320962.1 coordinate 63,848, forward strand.
GGACAGGATCCAGGGGGCAGGTGGTGAGACGGCAGAAGAGGGTGACCGTAGTAGTTGTGAGGGGACAGGATCCAGGGGGCAGGTGGTGAGACGGCAGAAGAGGGTGACCGTAGTAGTTGTGAGGGGACAGGATCCAGGGGGCAGGTGGTGAGACGGCAGAAGAGGGTGACCGTAGTAGTTGTGAGGGGACAGGATCCAGGGGGCAGGTAGTGAGATGGCAGAAGAGGTGCCAGAGTCCTAGGAGGGCAGCAAGGTCTTGTGTGCGCCGTACTCCCACGAGGAGCTAAGAGGAGAGTCTGTCCAACCCCTGAGCACCACACCTGAGCGCAGGAGATCACATCTTGAGTTATAGTGGGTGATGTTCCCCAAATTTGCCACGGACGGCCCCAATGGTGTGTCCCACATACAGAAGGCCACAAGGACACGTTAAGCAGTCCACCACAAAGTCCGCTGAACAAATATAAAACTCAGAAGCGTTAGTCCGTGGTCTTTGTCCATGTTGGCATCCATAAAATGGCAGTTGAGACGTATTTCCTTCCTACGTCCCTATGAGGTTCCCCAACAAATTCCCCACCCCAGAGGTGGATTTTTTGATCTGTGTTTCCATCTTGCTGGAAGCCATTTTGCTCTTTACATTGGGGGCCCTCTGGTAGGCAAATCAGGGATTTTGAGGAAGGATGGGGCCCAGCTCAGGATCCTATAATAGGAAGGGCCAATGTTTCCCGAAGATGATTTCCAAGTTCTTATAGTTGGAATGAAATTGAGTAATGAACTTTATATTCTTCTATCTGTCCACATGGACATAGTGCCGGTGGGTGTACATGTGATAGGCCTCATCGTTACCCCCAAGTGTGGCCCCTCTCCATGAATGTTGTTCTTTAGATCTTATATTGTGTTATGTACTCCTCCCGGAGAGCAATGATTCCTTCATCAGCAAAACCGGCTTGTTGTCAGGGAGCGAGGAGCCAGACACACAAGGAGGTGCAATTAAAGGTAGGTTTATTTACACAGAAACAAGGCAAGAGTCTATGCAAGTCCAACAGCAACAGCGGATGACTTGGTAGGACAGACGTTCTCCTGCCGAGGTTGTCTTCCAGGATAATCAAGTCGAGAACCAGCGGGAATCGTAGCCAAAGCCGGGGTCAGAAGCCAGGAAGAATGGTCGCCAGAGCCGGGGTCAGAAGCCAGGAAGAATGGTCGCCAGAGCCGAGGTCAGAAGCCAGGAAGAATGGTCGCCAGAGCCGGGGTCAGAAGCCAGGAAGAATGGTCGCCAGAGCCGGGGTCAGAAGCCAGGAAGAATGGTCGCCAGAGCCGGGGTCAGAAGCCAGGAAGAATGGTCGCCAGAGCCGGGGTCAGAAGCCAGGAAGAATGGTCGCCGGAGCCGGGGTCAGAAGCCAGGAAGGATGGTCGCCAGAGCCGAGGTCAGAAGCCAGGAAGAATGGTCGCCAGAGCCGAGGTCAGAATCCAGGAAGAATGGTCGCCAGAGCCGAGGTCAGAAGCCAGGAAGAATGGTCGCCAGAGCCGGGGACAGAAGCCAGGAAGAATGGTCGCCAGAGCCGGGGTCAGAAGCCAGGAAGAATGGTCGCCAGAGCCGGGGTCAGAAGCCAGGAAGAATGGTCGCCAGAGCCGGGGTCAGAAGCCAGGAAGAATGGTCGCCAGAGCCGGGGTCAGAAGCCAGGAAGAATGGTTGCCAGAGCCGGGGTCAGAAGCCAGGAAGAATGGTCGCCAGAGCCGAGGTCAGAAGCCAGGAAGAATGGTCGCCAGAGCCGGGGTCAGAAGCCAGGAAGAATGGTCGCCAGAGCCGGGGTCAGAAGCCAGGAAGAATGGTCGCCAGAGCCGGGGTCAGAAGCCAGGAAGCATGGTCGCCAGAGCCGGGGTCAGAAGCCAGGAAGCATGGTTGCCAGAGCCGGGGTCAGAAGCCAGGAAGAATGGTCACCAGAGCCGGGGTCAGAAGCCAGGAAGAATGATCGCCAGAGCCGGGGTCAGAAGCCAGGAAGAATGGTCGCCAGAGCCGGGGTCAGAAGCCAGGAGGAGTCTTAGCCAAAGTTGAGTCGGTATCCAGGAGAGCAAAGAGTTAACCGAACAGGAGCTTGCTGCTGGGCAACAGACAGGACACGAATGCAATGGACAGCTACAAACAGCAGACTTAAATGTGATAAGCCGCCACCTCCTGGGAGGAGCCGCAGAGGGCTGAAAGCATAAAGGATCCCACAATGCTTTGCAGACACCTAAGATGGATGCCAGCACATGGAGCAGCACAAGCCCTG